>NC_037684.1:68863105-69018981 GCF_003255815.1 Theropithecus gelada
GAAAGAAAGAAAGAAAGAAAGAAAGAAAGAAAGAAAGAAAGAAAGAAAGAAAGAAAGAAAGAAAGAAAAAAAAAAAAAACCAGAAGGCTAACTGTGCCCTTGCCTTACCCTTTTCAGTGTGGCATGACACAGGCAGAGCAATGCCACGTGTTGTTTCTCCACCTGGGTTACTACATTATTTTACGATCTATCCCTCCTTAGGCATTTGCAAGACTCCAGTGTACCACGAGAAAATTGTATCAGGCTATGATTAAGTGTGTTTATGCACCAAGGTAAACTGGCTGTGGAAATTGTTGAATTATACTTGAGCAGAACTTTTACCAGTTTAAATATGTGTTTACCCCCATTACCTCACTTGATACTCATTATAATCCTGCACGATGTGTAAGTATTCTGTTGAAGCTGAGATATTAAGTCATTTGCTCAGGTTTCCCAGCGAGTAGTGGTACAGCCAGAAGTGGATCTAAGTCTTCTAAAACCAAGGCCAGTTTTCTCCTTTATGTGAAAACCACCTCTTAGAGAGAAGGCCTTACCTGAACCTCCAAAATAATGTTTAATGATGACAATATAGTCTCAGTTCTTTCAAAAGTGGAATAAAATTAGAAAATGGAGATCAGCACTTCCTGCAAAATTGTGGAAGTCATCTGGTATACAGTAGGCTTAATGAAAGAATGTAGATGTATCATATGTGATGGAATTTCTCTGTCATCATCGAAGAACATTAACAGTGGACACATGTACCCTCACGCATGTGTCCTTGTGTCAAGTGTTGAATTTATACTGACTAATGTACTCAAAGGAAAACTTCAAATACAGATATTATTTGTACTCAGAGGTTAGAGGTCAAAAAATCAAAAGTCTACTTACTGTAGGCTTTGGATAGAATAATGAAGTCTTGCTTATCTTTGGAGGAAGATAATTATCCCCTTTGACATTCTGAAAAAAAAGTTTGTGTAACTTAAAAGTCTTGGAAGTTTGGTATAAGAATGAGCATGTCCAAAAATACTGTTCTGTTACTTGAAAAGTGATTGTCAGGCTATGTGCGGTGGCTCATGCCTGTAATCCCAGCACTGTGGGAGGCCGAGGCAGGCGGATCATGAGGTTAGGGGTTTGAGGCCAGCCTGGCCAACATGGTGACAGCCTGTCTCTACTAAAGATACAAAAAATTAGCCAGGCATGGTGAAAGACATCTGTAATCTCAGCTACTCAGGAGCCTGAGGCAGGAGAATCGCTTGAACCTGGAAGGCGGAGGTTTCAGTGAGCCAAGATCACGCCATCGCACTCCAGCCTGGGCAACACCGGGCAACAGGGTGAGACTCCATCTCAAAAAAAAAAAAAAAAAAAAAGAAAAGTGATTGTCAGATGAAAACAAAGGCAAAAAAGATGAGTAAGAACTTACTCTCACTTCCAACTAGTCAAAGAAGTCTTCCAGAATCAATAAGACTTCTTAATTTACAGTAAATGCTAGTTTACATGGTAATATTAACATAGGATTCCTGATCCAAATCAGTTTTCCAAACAAGATTTTAATAATTGTATTTGATGACTACAAATGTGCTCTGCGTTCGGTAGGAAATGCAATGGTTTCAACCCATTTTCTAGGTGCAAGTATATGGTGATAACTCGTAGACAAAGATGGCAGCCAGAGATATGATGAGTCAGATTCTGCCAACAACCTGAATAAGCTTGGAAGCAGATTTCTTCCCTAGTTGAGGGAAGGAGAGCCTGACCAACACCTTGGTTATAACCTAGTGACTCTGAACAAAGCTTTCTACTTTGAAAGCAGAGAGAGCATTGGACCATGTATGGAATTTGAGAGAAATAGGAAGAGTCAGGGTTAACTAGATAATTTTTTAGCTTAAGCAACTAGAAGAATGGAGTGCATAGGATTTCAGTTTGGGACATACCGAATTTGAGATATTTATCAGACATTCATGTGAAGAAGCTGAATAGATAGTTGGGCAAACAAATGTGGAGTTCAAGAAAGAGATCTGGCTGCAGCTCTAACTTTGTTAACCAAATAATTTCTCCAAGGGATTGAATGAGGCAGAGAAGAAACGAGGACCAAACATTAAGCCCCAGGAAACACTGAAATTAAAAGGTGAGGCAGAAGTAAAACAGAGGAGATGGCTGAGATGACTGACTCAATATATTATCAGTGAGGTGAAAGGCAAGCTAAGAAAGTGTTTGGTGTCTTGGAAACCAGGTGAAAATATGTCAAAGAAGGAAAGAATGATCAGTTGAAAATATTGTTGATATGGCAAAAAAAAAAAAAAAGTGAGAACTTAATAATTGACATTGGATTTAGCAACATAGAGTTTGATGGCAACTTTGGTAAAAGGAGTAGTTTGGGTAAAGTTTAACCTCGAGTGTTTTGGGGTAAAGTTTAATTAGAATGAATTTAAAAGACAATGAGAGGAAACAAATTGGAGACCATTAGGATTACATAACTTTGTTGCTGCTGTTGTTACAAAAAGAGTTTTGCTGCAAAAAAAGAACAAATAAACCTTATAATAATCAATGAGTGAGGTAAGGCCGAGAGAGAGGACTTTTGGTTTTATTTTTAAGAAACAGTGGCATGTTACTTGACTGATAGGAATAATACGGTACAGAGCTAAAAATGGGTGAGAGGAGTTAACTGTTGAATGAGGTTCCCCATGTGAGTAAGGGATCAGGAGCCTGGTGCCTTAGTACAGCTGTTGGCCTTAGATGGGAGTGTGGATGGTTTTTGTGTAGGACCACACAGAGACACAGAACAGGTGAGTGCAGACACCGGGAGGTGGGTAGAGACGTTGTGGTGGACATCTGTGGAGGTTCTCTGCTGATGGCTCTGAAGATCTCAGTGAGGTAAGAAGTCATATGTCTAACTAAGGATAAGAATGGGGAAGGGAGGTACTGGAGGTTTGAGCAGAGAGGATAGGGAGTTAAACTGTCACTTGGGAGACTGGAAGATAATTGTCTAAGCAAGTATGTGCAATTGCAGACAGCACTAAGGTCCACTTGAGGGGGATAATAATGAACTTAAATTGAGGCCAGTGTGTTTGTACGAATTTTTCCACCTACATTCAACTTGTGTATAGCAGCAGGAGAGGCAGAAAGTTGAATTTAACCAATGTTCTGCTTTTGCTAAGTGAGAATTGTAAAGTTAGGGAAGGACAAAGGAATTGGGGGTTTGTCCAAGGGAACAATAATTATTGACCATGGAATTTCATCTGGGTAAGAAGGAAGTAGAACATCAAAATGTGAAAAACATTGAAAAATGCTTTTTAAATTGAAGGTCCTAGTGAAGTTGAAAAATTTCAGGGTCAGGATACCAGGTGCTCTGAGTAGATAGGTCAGAATGAGATGTAAGAGATGACGGTAGAGAGGGCTTCGAGTTATTGATAGAAGGTCTAGGTTACGGGCAGCTGAGGTGTGCATGGTCATATTGGTCATATGATCATGATCTAATCACTTTATTATCTTGGGATTTTCTTTTATCATTATGATTATTTCAGTCCTTTTCTATGTGTTAGTAATGAAGTATTCAGCAATGTCAATTCTATTTCTTTCTACTAAATTTATTGTATATTTATACAATTTGGGCCCTCAATTTATCCTCTCCAATTCAGTTTTCTATTTTATTCTCTTTTTTAACCATCTCCTTTTCAATGTCTTATATCATTGAATTTATGCTATTCTTTTTTTTTCTTTCTCTTCTTTTTTTTTTTTTTTTTTTTTTTTTGAGACAGAGTCTCACTCTGTTGCCCAGGCTGGAGTACAATTGCGTGATCTTGGCTCACTGCAACCTCCGCCTCCCTGGTTCAAGTGATTCTCCTGCCTCAGCCTCCCGAGTAGCTGAGATTACAGGCACATACCACCACACCACCATACAAAAATACAAAATAATTTTTGTATTTTTAGTAGAGACAGGGTTTCACCATGTTGGCCAGGCTGGTCTCAAACTCCTAATCTCAGGCGATCCACCACCTCGGCCTCCCAAAGTGCTGGGATTACAGAAGTGTGCCACCACACTGGCCAGAATTTGTATTATTCTTACACTGCTTCTAGAGCTTTCATAATTCGCGTGGATGCTTTTTAAAATGAGACATAATCTACATACAGTGATGCATACAATTTCGATCTGTTTTGACAAATTACACCTTTCTCTCTCTCTCTCTCTTTTTTTTTTTTTTAGATGGGGTTTCTTTCTGTCGCCTAGGCTGGAGTGCAGTGGTGCGATCTCACACCTGTGTAACTCTCTTATCAAGTTAGAGAATACTTAGTTTATCCTAGAAATTCCTTGTGCCCCTCCCAGTTATTCACCATCAGAAGCAAACACTATCACCACAGGTTAGTTTTGTCCATTCTAGAATTTCATGTAAATGAAATAATATAGCACATATTCTTTGGTTTCTGACTTTTCACCCAGAATAATGTTTCTGAGATTCATCCCGACTGTTAGATAAAGCAGTAGTTAATTCTTTCTTACAATTGAGTAATATTCCATTGTACAATGTATCTGTTCTTCAGTTGATGCTGATGAGTACTTCAGTTTGGGATTATTAAGAATATGCTATAAATATCTTTGTACAAGTCTTTTTGGGAACACATGTTTTCATTTCTTTTGATAAATACCTAGAAGTAGAATTCTAGGTCATAGGATAAAGGTATGCTTTTAAGAAACTTCCAAACAATTTTCAAAGTGATTGCACAATTTTACTTGCCTACCAGTAACACATGAGAGTCTCCGTTACTTTGAATCCTCTCCAGTATTTGATCTGATGTGATCAATCATCATTTTCTTTTTCTTTTTTTGGTCTTTTTTTTTTTTTTTAGTGACAGGGTCTTGCTCTGTCACCCAGGTTGGAGAGCAGTAGTGCAATTATATCTTACTGCAGCCTAGAATTCCTGGCCTCAATCCATCTTCCCACAGAGTTAGTGCTATAGGTCACACCACCACAACCACACCTGGCTAACTTCAAAAAAAGGTTTTTGTGGAGACAGGGTCTTGCTATATTGGCCAGGCTGGTCTCAAACTCTTGCCCTCAAGCAGTCCTCCCACATCAGCCTCCAAAAGTGCTGGGATTACAGGCATGAGCCACCATGCTCAGCCCAATTATTTTCATTTTAACCACTCTAATGGTGTGCAGTAAAACCTTTTTGTGGTTTTAATTTGCATTTCCCAAATCACTGATGCTGATGAGGGAAACTTTCTTACACGTTTTTGTCCATTCTCCTGTCTTCTTTCATGCACTATCTCTTCAAATCTTTGCTTATTTTTATTAGGTCATTTTTCTTCTATTATTGAGTTATAAAAGTTTTCATATATTGTGGATATGGGCCCTTCACAAGATGTATGTGTTGTGAATATTTTCTTCCAGTCTGTGGTTTGCCCATTAATTTTCTTGATGGTTTTTTGATGACAAAGTTTTAAATTTTGATGAACTTCCATCTATCATCTTGTTAATGATAACTGTTTTTTGTTTTTTGTGTGTGTGGCTTCTCTAAGAAATCTTTGTATCTCTAAGGTGAGAAGATTTTTTTGCCTTATGATTTCTTCCAGAAGTTTTATAGTTCCAGTTTTTACATGTAGTCTGTGGTCTATGTCAAATTAATTTGTGACTTGTTGTGAGATAGAGATTGAACTTCTTTTTACCATACTAGATTCCAGTTGTTCCAATATCATTCGTTGCAGAGATTTTCCTTTCCATTGAATTGCTTTTACATTTTTTCAAAAATCATTTGTATGTAATTGGGTCTATCTGTGGGCTCTCTATTCTGTTCCAATGATAACTTGTCCATTTTTGTTGTTGTTAATACAACACAGTTCTGATTATAGTCATTAATATCAAGTTTTGGCCAGGCGTGGTGGTTCACGCCTGTAATCGCAGCACTTTGGGAGGCTGAGGCAGGTGGATCACCTGATGTCAGGGGTTCAAGACCAGCCTGGCCAACATGATAAAACCCCGTCCCTACTAAAAATACAAAAAATTAGCCAGGCATGGTGGTGGGCACCTGTAATTCCAGCTACTCGGGAGGCTGAGGCAGGAGAATCACTTGAACCCCTTAGGCAGAGGTTGCAGTGAGCTGAGATCGTGCCTCTGCACTCCAGCCTGGACAACAAGAGCAAAAAAAAAAAAAAAAAAGTAAGTCTTGAAGTTAGGTGGAATAAGTGCTCCAACTGTGGTTTTTGTTTGTTTGTTTGTTTGTTTTTTCCACAGTTGTTTTAGGCCCCTTTGGCATGCCCATATAAATTTCAAAATTGTCTTGTCAATTTCTACAAAAAAGAATTCTGCTAGGTTCAGTCAATTAGGTTTGGGGCAATTGTTATGTTAATAATATTGAGTTTGCAATCCATGAACACAGCGTATCGTTTTTGTTGCTTAGGTTAAATGTAATGTCTCAGCAATAACTTGGGTTTTTTTAGATAGCAATCTAAAGTATCTTTGTTCATTTTATCTCTAGGTATTTGATATTTGGGGATGTTTTGTAATTGGTTGTATGAGGCTATTTTTGCGTTGCTATTAAAAAATACCCGAGGCTGGGTCATTTGTGAAGAGAAGATGTTTCATTGGCTATTGTTTCTGCAGGCTGTACAGGCTGTACCAGCATCTGCTCCTGGTGAGGCCTCAAGAAGCTTCCAATCATAACAGAAGGTGATGGGGAGCCAGTGTGTCATGTGGAGATTGAGAACGAGACAGATGAAGTGATATACTTTCAAACAATCATGTCTCTTGTGAACTCACAAGAGCACACTCATTACCATAGGGAGGGCACCAAGTCACTCGTGAGGGACCCGCCCCCATGACCCAAACATCTCTCACCAGGCTCCAACTCCAACGTTAAGTATTATGTTTCAGCCAGGTGCGGTGGCTCAGGCCTGTAATCCCAGCACTTTGGGAGGCCAAGACGGGTGGATCACGAGGTCAGTAGATCGAGACCATCCTGGCTAACACGGTGAAACCCCCATCTCTACTAAAAAAAATACAAAAAATTAGCCGGGCGTGGTGGCAAGCGCCTGTAGTCCCAGCTACTCGGGAGGCTGAGCCAGGAGAATGGCATGAACCCGGGAGGCGGAGTTTGCAGTGAGCCGAGATCACACCACTGCACTCCAGTCTGGGCAACAGAGCGACACTCCGTCTCAAAAA
This sequence comes from Theropithecus gelada, assembly GCF_003255815.1. Lineage (NCBI taxonomy): Eukaryota > Metazoa > Chordata > Mammalia > Primates > Cercopithecidae > Theropithecus > Theropithecus gelada. Next base: position 68,870,236 of record NC_037684.1, read on the forward strand.
AAAAAAAAAAAAAAAAAAAAAATTAGCCGGGTGTGGTGGTGTGTGCCTGTAATCCCAGCTACAATGGAGACTGAGGCAGGAGAATTGCTTGAACCCAGAAGGTGGAGGCTTGCAGTGAGCCAAGATCCCGCCACTGCACTCCAGCCTGGGCAACCGAACAAGACTCCGTCTCAAAAAAAAAAAAAAATGGATTATGTTTCAAAACGAGACTTGGAGAGGATACATATCCAAACCATATCAATGGTATTTTACTACATTTAAAAAATTCTGAATAGTTTTAAATTTATAGAAAAGTCACAAAGGTTCTCGTATACCCCTCATCCAATTTCCCTTATTGCTAATGTCCTAAATTATCATGGTGTATTTGCAACAATCAAGAAAGCAACACTGGTACATTACTGAAAACTAAACTACACTTTATTCTGGTTTCACTATTTTTTTCCCACTAATGTCTTTTTTTCTGCTCCAGGATACCACATGACATTTTGTCATTGTGTCTCTCCTCTCTCCTCTTATCTCTGACAATTTCTCAATCTTTCCATTTTTTTTTTAAATGTCATTGGCAGTTTTGATGAGTCCTGGTCAGGTATGTTGTAAAATTTTCCTCAATTTTCTCACAGTTAGACTAGGATTATGGACTTTGGGGAAGGCTGCCATAGAGGGGAAGTGCCTTTCCCATCATAGCGTATCAGAAATTCATGCTACCAACTAACGACGTTAACATTCAGCCTCTGGATGAGGCAGTGTTTGTCGCGTCTCTCCACTGCGGAGTCACATTCTTCATCCCTATTCATATGCTACTCTTTGGAAGCCTGTCACCTCCTGGAGAAAGCAATATTTACATCAATTATTTGTCGGCCGGGCACGGTGGCTCACACCTGTAATCCCAGCCCTTTGGAAGGCCGAGGCAGGTGGATCACCTGAGGTTGGGAGTTTGAGACCAACCTGACCAACATGGAGAAACCCCATCTTTACCAAAAATACAAAATTAGCCCGGCATGGTGGCACATGCCTGTAATCCCAGCTACTTGGGAGGCTGAGGCAGGAGAATCACTTGAACTCAGGAGGCGGAGGTTGTGGTGAGCTGAGATTGCGCCATTACACTCTAACCTGGGCAACAAGAGCGAAACTCTGTCTCAAAAATAAATAAGTAAATAAATAATTTGTTATTCTTATCTGTAAGGGAAGATTTGTCTTTATTTACTTACATATTTAGATCAGTACAGACTTAACGGATTTTTATTTTGCATTTGGGGTTATAATAATATGCTACATTATTTATTTTGTTGCTTAGCGCGTTCCAGCTTCAGTCATTGGGAGCTCTTTCAGGTTGGCCCATAAGTCTCTCTGACATGCATGTCCCCCATCAGTATGATTTTTGAGCATTTTGTTACTTTCTCACCCTACAAGATAATCCAGGCTCATTTTTGTAAGCTTCTTGCACCAGTCCTGGAACCAGCCATTTCCCTGAGGAGCCCTGGTTTCTTGATTGGAGAATAGTAACTGAGGTCAGGGCACTTGATAGGCTTATTGTTACACAGGTGTTACTGTTTCTAGGCTCTCCCAGTGGACAAACCTGCCTGCGTATACACATGTACCATAAGGAGTTCTACATGCATTCATTATATATATATATAGCTAAACCTGATTTCATGCTGATTCTCATCCAGGACAAATTACTTCATCCTAGCTTCCTACCTTTGCTTTTCTATAACTCTCCTCTTGAATAGCAAGAAAACTGGCTACTGTCCTCTACCATCCACTTACTTGTTTACTTGTCAAACCTGCTATGCATGGAACACAGTTCTGGAACTGTTAACCAGTAATCCCACAAGAAACAACATTACCAACTAGAGTACATTGTACAGATACAGCTGCTTTTGTGTTTAGCCTTCCAGTTTTCAGTCAAAATGCTGTTTTCCGAAGTTACTTAGTTCAGTCCTCCTTGTCCCCCACCCATATCCTGCAGTGAGGTTGTGTCATATATTGTAACACAGATTCTTCTATCACATTCTACATTCTATTCTAGGGTCCCCTAACATCCTGTGGCTTTTTTTTTTTTTTTACTTTGCATACATTGAAATTCACATTTTGTGCTATAAAGTTTCATGGGTCTTGACAAGTGCAGAGAGTCATTAATCCTCTCCTACTTTGCCACACACAATGGTTCTATCACCCTAAAAATTCCCTTCTGCAACCTCTTGGTAACCAACTATTCCACCTTCCCCAAGCCCTGACAATTACTGATATAGTGTTTTCTATTCTATAGCTTTGCCTTTTCCAGAACATCATATGAATGAAATCATATAGTATGTAGCTTTTTTTAGTCTGGCTTGTTTCCCTTTCACACGCACCAGGGAAGTAGACACATTTTTGAATGCATCATATTTTTACGGATGAGTAGCCATGCTGGAGGATTAAATAAATTAACAGACTTTGTTTTAAAAAAGTGTTATATGCATATAAAGTCCAGTCACTTGCTGCAGTGCTCTGGCTGGCAGCTAAGCAGAGCAGAGTAAAACAGCTGGGACTATTGGGTAAATATGTGGATGGTAGAAAAAAATCACTACCACTTAGTAGCTCTGTTATCTTTGCTAATTCTCGCCCACTCACTAAACAATTATGGAAGAGTTTGTTAGAGGACAATGAGCTTTCTTTGGGCATCAATGCGGTCTGTTTTGCAATAGCATTCAATCGGTTCCTTGCTTGCTGCTTTCTCGCTTCTGGGAAAATGTGGCCACAGAGCTTAGTTTCCTCTTGCATCTGTCTCCGTTATTTTTCATGGATATTGCCCACCATCCTACTCCACAAGTGTCTCCAGCTAATGCCCGGCCCCTTGCACCAGTCATGCCCTCTTGCTTCTCAGCTCCACACCCATCCTTCTGCAACCTACGCCCTCATCTGCTGACTTCTTACGTTCTGCCAATAGGTGGTGCTAGAGAGAGAATGGTCTCCTACTTTACTAATTTAGTGTCGCTCAGATAGAGGCAGGTGCCTGTAACCGCCGGGCTTTTCTGGAGCTTCCAGAACCTTCTATGTCCTGTAGAGCCGCCATCAGCAGTGGCTATACCCCTTCCTCAGAGATCTGAGCACCACTGCCTCAACAACTTGTATCTTTTTCCTTATGTTGCATCAGCTCAGAGGTAGAAGCAAATTACATATCTAATTCCTGAGACAGAAGAAATGACAGGGCCAATAATTTATAAATGATGTAGGGATGCATGCACATATGTACAAATTAATATATGCATATTTATTTTCTTATAGTTTGCCCTGTTTTCCAAGAAGGAAATTGAGGTAGTTTATAAGGATACTCATTTACCATATACTGCTTAATAGTATATAATTTTATTTGTGGAGATGACAGAGTTTGGTTATTAAAGGAAACCGAATAACCAAACTTCCTCAGTATTCCTTTTGCGCATCCAGTCTTCCAACACCTGAGGAATCATTCTTGTATTAAATCCTGCTTGTTCGAAATTCCCGATGTCGTTTCTGCTTCCCTCACTGTATTCTGACTGACAAAACCAGTTAAAAGTCCAGTCTTCCCGCCCCATTCTTGTGGCATCTTATTCCTTTAGAAGATTTCTCATTCAGGCCAGGTGCGTGGGCTCACACCTGTAATCTCAGCACTTTGGAAGGCCAAGACAAGAGGATCATCTGAGCTCAGGAGTTCAAGACCAACCTGGCCAACGTGGTGAAACCCCATCTCTACTAAAAATACAAAAATTAGCTGGGCGTGGTGGTGTGTGCCTGTAATCCCAGCTACTCTGGAGGCTGAGGCAGGAGAATCACCTGAACTCGGGAGGTAGAGGTTGCAGTGAGCCGAGACTGCGCCATTGCACTCCAGCCTGGGCAACAAGAGCTAGACTCTGTCTCAAAAATAAAATAAAATAAAATAAAATAAGAAGATATCTCATTCAACACTTTACATGATTCTCTTTTTTGAAGAAAACCTCATGTAGATGTCAAGACATTTTATAAAGACTTTAATATCTATACTTTACAATAGGGGGAGCATGTTTACTGCTCTCAGGGACATCCCACAAATGGAAGGTGGTGCTTTTATTATTCTGAGATGAATTTTCAGTTTCCTTTAATAACCAAACTCTATCATTTCCACAAATAAAATTATATACTATTAAGCAGTATATGATAAATGAGTATCCTTGTAAACTACCTCAATTTCCTTCTGTGGAAACAGGACAAACTATAAGAAAATAAATAGACATATATTAATTTGTGCACACCTGCATGCATACCTACATCGTTTATAAATTATTGGCTCCGCCATTTCTTCTGTCCCAGGAGTTAAGAGATGTAATTTGGTTTTTTACACATGTAAAACCAGCAAATAAACAAAAGAAAATTGAAAACAATAGTAACGGGGAGAGTATTTACATTTTCAGCTACTCCGTTCCCCAGGGCATGTGGGGTCTAGAGCTCCAGGTTATCACCATTTTACTCATGAGGCTTAAACAACAGATTCAAAGAAATTGGTGACTTGCCTCGATTATCCAGCTAGTGAGTGGCAGCTCAGCCGGCTTCACTCTCCATGACTGTATGCACCATTTTCCTAAAGTTTAACGGTCCTCTGCCCCCTACCTCCCAGGTCCCCGATGGTATGCAGTATCTTTGAAAGAATACAGCCGTCCCTGTCAACCTGGATGGAGAGTTCAGCCCCTGGCTTGGGAAGTTAGGCCTCTGACCATGAGTTTTACTCTCCCTCCTTTAACTTTTCCCTCCCGTGAAGAAGAAAGTTATTTTCAAACCTCCATCTGTTTTGTGTTTAATGTGCAGAAAGGTTGCACATTTTCAGGGACCTTGTTCATAAGCAGTAGATCGTACAACAGTTTATTACACAAGTGGAGGTTTTTATGGCTGGCCTTTGTTGAGTTGCCAACTGGGAGAAAGAACATAACGTGCTTAGTAGTCCCTATCAGGAAAAATGAGAAAGCGTTCAATACCAGTCAAATCGTCAAGCATCGGAAAGCTGGTAATCAAATCCAGAAATCCCTGGAATACGGTTGATGAGGAGGGTTTTCTCATCATAGTTTTACATCCATAATCATTTTCCAAGTCCCTGTGTCACAGGCAGTGTCTCAAAGCCTTATGTAAGAAGTGCCTCAATGATGGAATAAACGTTTGACCTAGAAAGATTCATGTCCACTTTGAAATCTGGCCCTGGTCAATGCAGGGCATGAAACTGGAACCCCAGGAAGAGCTTTATATATTTCTAATCACATTATAATGTTGAGGACATCAGCTACGTAGAAACTTGCTTAAGACTTACTAGGCTTCTTTCCGTACCCAGGCCATATTCTCTGTACTCCTAGGAGGGAATGTAATTTACTAGTGGTTTGTCCCCAGCCATGGGGCAGAGGGTAGAAAACTCCACAAAGCATCCTAGTAAACACTGCATCAGAACCATTCCAATTGTAACCAGCCAATGCCAATGGTAATGGATCACTCTTGCAGCTTCCTTTTTAAATGTTCCCAAAAGCTCAGACCATCACAGAAGCTGCCCAATAAAAGTCGGTAGAGAAACATTCCAGTCTTCTAGCAGTTCTCAGCCCAGGCTGAACATCAGAGTCCCTGGGGGATTCCCATCCCAGCCTAATTAAATAAAATCTCTTGGAGTGGGTGAGGACGTCGGTACATTCTCCAGGTGACCCTAATACGCTGCCTGGATGGAAATCACGGGTCTAGTCTAGCTACCTAATTTTACTGGTGGAGGAAATTGAGCCTGGAGAAGTTACTGTCCACAATACTTGATTCACACGGCCTTGGTTCTTTCCCAGGGAGGTGTTTTCTCACAATCACTCTGTAACTCCATAACTTCCTGTCTCACATCTCCTAACCCTGTGTTTATAAAAGCGACACCTTCAAACCTAACCCAGTCCGCTTTTTGCTTGTGCACAAATACCGTGCAGTAGCTTGTAGAAGCAATATCAGCTGCTCCCGTGTTCCCGAGGAATATGAAGAATAATGTCAGGACTGTGGAGAAAATGCAGCTAAAAAACCCACTTTTCTCTCCAGATGGGTCATGGAGGAGGGAGTTAAGAAGTGGTCCTTAAACATGAAGGAGATTCAACTTCATGTTCCTTATTAGTCCCTTATTAAATCCTTGTCTGTTTGTGTTTGAAAAAACAGTTGTGTTGTGTGTTTGAAAAAACAGTCCTACTTTATTCCTGATATAAATGTTAATGGTCTCCCCATCAATTCCCAAAATGTTCTAAGATGGTTATTAAATTTTATGATCACCCTACTCTAGACGAATCCCACCAAAAGTGTCACACATGCTGTTACTGAAAGATCCTTCCTTTTTCAGGCTGAGAATCTCAAGCCTTTTTCCAACCCACAGGCCACGTTGTAATTGCTTTCTTCCTGGGAGTCTGATAAACAATGTTCTCAATCTGATAGACAGCTAATACCCGGGGGGACATTGGTCGGTAGCCTTGGACTTCTCAGCTTAATCGCCCTAGCTTTAATGCCACTTAAATCAGAATGTAAGCACTGAAAGAATTTCAGGAATCCGATGATATAAATTGTATTTTTAGAGCCGTGAATGACTTGAGCGAGTGAAACAGTGCAGTGGCTTAAGATAGTTCGCTTCAGTTTTCCCATGATTTATCGCAAGCAAGTTCACAGCAGGTTAAAATAATTGAATGCGGTGATAGCATACATACTGGCATGATTTTATGAGCCATCATTCATAACATATTTGTCCCGAAGCATAATTTCCATGATAGAACTCTGATTCACATGTAATTTTTTTGCAGCGACGACACAGTTGAAATAACTCTTTTGTGGAGGCTGGCTACATTTTCACAGCGTCTGGTTCCAAGCTAGATCTTCGGGAAAAGGGAACAAGGAAATGACTATTCCTCCAAATAAAATGTAAGTATATCCTGATAAAATGTTCACTTTTTTGGAGAATAAAGAGAAATGTTCTTTCCGGGAGAATTGTGACTCGGAGGTTATGCCTTGCAATCTCTACCTGTTCTCACTACTTCTTTTATTTTTCTTTTTCCTTCATTGTTTATTTTCCACTTTTCTCCTAATGTACTTTTTCTTCTACTTATTAGCTGTGTCCCCTGGGCAAGTAATTTTTCCACTCTGTAATCAAACGCTATAATATGGGGATGATAAAAAGTAACTCCACAGGTCAGTGTGCAGAATAGAGATAATGAATGTGTGGGTACATATGGGCCCCCAAACTCAGCTGTGTAAGGAAAGCCACTTTCTTTTTATATTTTTATAACTCGATTTAGTTTCTATTTTGAGTCCCTATTTGGCTTCATCATGGGGATGTAATCTCAGTCAAAGCAGGATGCACTCATCTAAACCTGAGAAGGATGTCGGATCCATGTAGCTTTCCACCTTCAGCCCTGCCTGCATGTTCCACCATTGCCCCGCCGGTTAGCCAGGCTGCAGGCAGGTGCTACACGCTAGGACTCCTTCCTGGGAACTCAACCATCATGTCAGGTTTCTTGGCTTCCCTGGCTCTCCTTCTCAAATGTGAAAAGTCTTGTCTGGTCTGGAGAAAAAGTTTCCCAGCTTTTCATTTAATCTTCCAAATCTTTGGTTTATGACCAGAACCTGCCATTTGAGACTCAAAAGCTAAAAATATGACTCCTCTGTTATCTTTGTTTCACTGGTTTTCCCTTCCCTGAAGTTTTACAGAAGGCCTAGCTGCCTAATGGGGAGAAACACAGGAAATACCATGGAAAACATAGGGGCAAATATCTCCCAAGAATTTCCCACCACTTGTATGACGCACCAAGAGGAAGGCCTGACATACAGCAGGAAGCCAGCAAAGGTGACTGCACCTTTATATGAAAGTTCCAAGTCTGGTTCCATGTTTCCTGGCTCTGTGTCCTTGGACAAGTTGTCTAACCTTTCTGTGCCTCAGTTTCCCCACCTGCAACATGGAGATGATAATAGTACTTACCTCACAAGGTCATATGTGTATAAAGTTTTCAATGAATTAGTTATACTATCATTGTTTTTACCACTAGTACAAACTTCTGTCCTCTAAAGCCATTAGCTTAATACTATCGGCAACCATAATGGTGTTGATGCGGTTGGCATACACACAGTGCATCCCACAGAGGAGAAGGTAAACATATCACAGGGAAAGAGGGAGCTACTGGTCCCAAGTATGAGACTGGGATGAGTTTCCTGGAAATGCGTCCTTCTGGGTAAAATCCGGGTATAACGATGCTAAGCGGTGAGTTAAGAAGCAATCAGCCAACCTCAGTCAAGGGAGTTCTCAGGTGCTAGCAAGGAGAGGCAGATTCTTGAGGATCTAGAGTCTGAATCAGAAGATGGCTCCAAGCTTGTAACCCATAGGACAAGATGGAGTCAGAAGAAAGGGATGGGAAGCAAAGTGAGAGAAAGGCTGGCTAAGACAGTGTGAGAAATGGATCTGGTTGACGATGGCCAGCAGTTATTGGAGAACAGAATACATATGGGACCTCTCCTGAGATGTGAGGCCACTGAGCGGTTTTGCTGAGGGAGGTACCACTTCTGCGAGCAGGGACAATGAGAGGAAACTGTAGGAGAGAGAATGGTCCACCAGTCCCAAGTCAAATAAATCTTTTTCTCTGGCCCATCCAACTGATGAGCATGAGAATGAGAATGCGGGACCTCCACCCATGCACCTGCCTACCCTCCAGTCCCAGAGCCAGTTTGGTCTATGTTCTCCACTCACATTCTGCCAGGACAAATGAGCCCAAATGGGACAGTGGAAAGGGCATCACATGGGAAGTCAGGAGACCTGAACTCCAGACCCAGTCAATGACCAACTAGCCTGAGACCTTAGACATATTCCTTCACCTACCTGAACCTTAGGGCCCTCGATGAGGAGGTAACACCAAATAAGAACAGAGCTCAGTGGGCATAGTTAGCGGTATAGGAGCCACAGGGCCATTGATATGAATTCTGTCTTCGCCATTTACCAGATGTAGGTCAACTAATTTAATCTAAGCTCCAGTGTCTTCATGTATAAAGATGGAGCTAATAGGACACCCCTCGTATGATTAATTTGAAGACGAAATTCAAGAGTATCTGGGACATGTTTAGTACTGTTGTGAAATGCTATGTGTACTCAATTGATTGTTGCCAATATCACTATCACGATTATCAGTGGAACCCAGAGCTCTGTTAGGTCAGGGGCAACTAAGATGGTTGAGTGGGAGAATTCAAGACTGCAGACCCTGCTTCCTTAGGAAGAGCAGAAGCATTTTCCTCTGTTTTGTTTATCCCTCTCTCTGTCTCTCTCTTTTTTTTTTTTTTTTAACAAAATTAAGTATTTCTCACTGAATAATAATAATAACGTTATAAATCACTGGACTAGGCAAAGGGTTGGCAAACTTTTTTTTTTTTTTTTGTAAAGGACCAAATAGCAAATATTTTCACCTTTGCAGGCCACATGTGGTTGTCCATTGCATATTCTTCCGGTTTTATTAGAGTTAGGGTTGAGTTACGCTTAGAGAATAACAGCATCTATTAGGGTAGAATAGTAACTATTAAGCAACTATTATAACACAAAACCCCTGTCTGTGTGTAACAGAAATCTCAGTGCCTAAACAATTAAATCGTATTTCTCACATCACAGTAAAGCATGAGTAGGGGGTTAGGGTGTCTATGCCACACAATATTTTGGGGATCTAAAATCCTTCCTTCTAGTGGTTTCTTCATTTTCTAAGGCTCCGGAAACTTCTGGATGGAAGGAAAAAAGAGACGGGCCCACATTCAAGAACATTTTAAAAATGTAAAAGCTATTCTTAGCTCAGGGTCTGTACGATTATGCCCCGTCAGCTGCTTTTGGCCTGCAGGCCCTAGTTTGCCCACTCCTGGATTAGACCAACTCTCAGGTCCTTTCCGAAGATGAACCAAACTTCAATGTGAGCAGTCTCTTTCCTTCTCCGTCAAAGTAACCTGGCAGTGAACTCTATAACATCTCCCACTATCTTTCATGTGATAATATTTTTCCTATTTACAACAGTTGTCATATTAAGTGTTTTTGTTACGTTTTATGTGTAATGTTACACAGAGTTCCTTTGTGAACAGTTTTTATAAAGGTGGTGTATTAATTTTCAAGGCCTGCTGTGAGGCAGTATCACTAACCGGGTGGCTTAAAACAGCAGAAATTTGTTGCTTCACAGTCTGGAGGCCAGAAGGCTGCATTCAGTGTTTGAAGGGTTGATTCTTTCTGAGGGAGAATCTGATCCATGCCTTCCTCTAGCTTCTGGGGATGACCAGGACTCCTCGGCGCCCCTTGGCTTGCAGACGCATCACTCCGATCCTGCCTCCATCTTTACGCTGCGTTCTCCCTGTTGTCTCCGTCTTTACACAGGCCCTTGGATTGGGGCCCACACTGATGACGTCATCTTAACATGGTTAAAACTCCCAAGACCCTATTTCCAAATAAAGTCACATGCACAGGTACTGGGCCTTAGAACTTCTGTCAGTCTCCTTGATGGACACAATTCGGCTTATAACAAGTGGTGAAAAGCACGGGGTTGCCTATTCATAGCTAAGAACTGTGAAATATTAGAAATGAAAAGAACTGTTGCTGCTGCAGGGATGAATAAGACTGATGGAGTGTCCAAACAGCTTAAGTTTTACCCTTCACTGTAAATGGCAGGAGAACAGTACTACTACTGCTGCTACCTTGAAGAATATAAAATTTGCCTTTTAAAAGTGTTTTTGTTTTATGGACATGGAACAATGAACTAGAAAATATGGCACATTCTGTACCCTTCTTCTACTTTCAACTTATAAATGCTGTATTCAAAATACCGGAACAGTGTGGCTTGCAGTTACTAACAAAATTAAAAATAAAAACAAAAAGTCTCTTCGCATCCATGTCACCCTCTGAGGGAAATGTAGCTTGGTGCCCTGGAGAAGAAATGGACTTTCTGGTGAATTCTCACCCCTTTCTGCAAGGGTCAGGATTTGAAAATTACTACCAGCTGGTTGTAATTCCATCCTATTTTGAAACAGATGACTTAGACTGCTAAACCATCATGGGGCTAAGATTTATTTCCCCTGCTTGGACTAAGTCACAAAGACCCAATTTGCAAAGTAGAGAAAAGGAGCAAAATTTTTTTTTTTTGGTGAGCTCACCTCACCTCTGCCAGTGGAAAACCTACCAATATCTCAGAATTTGCACAAGTGAACTGGGCCATGCCATGCCATCTCTAATATTCCAGAATAAGAATTATTTCTCTTTTCCAAATTTTCACAGCACTTTCTGTCTCTGCACCTCTTCAGTGGCACTTATTGTGAGACTTACGTTCTTTCCTAAAGTGCAAATTCTCTGAAATCTTAGTAATTACTCAAGGAGGAGAGGAAGAAGCCTGTGGACCTTGAAATGCTGGAAAGGAAAGGAGAAGCACAGGAGCGAATCTTTCAGGAACCAAGAAGGATGGGACAAGGTTCCAAACTGGAATAGTCTTAACCTGCGTAGGAACACCAAGAAATTGGGAATTTCATGTAAGCTTTGCTAGAAGCCAGCTAAGCCTGTGAGGGCTTCTGTTGGAATTCAGCATCAGCCCTAGAACTCCAGTGAAAGTGCCTGAAGAAAATCCTATCCAAAGTTTTTGGCAAAAGCAAGTCACTTAACTTCTCTATCCCTCAGGCTTCTCATTTGTATGATAGGATTAATCATAGAATCTACCTCATAAAATTGTTGTGGGACTCAAATATCATAATGAATGAATAGTACTGAGCACCTAGCCAGCCTGGCATACTGTTCCCCAACCCTCCCAAATTTATCCACTAGGAATTGTAATAGAGTAGATTTGGGTTGCAACCTGGGAGTCTATGTATTCAGCAAGCACAGTTAAGAAATTCTTGTTTTCAGGGAAATTTGGGAAACAATGCTGTAGCAGTAGTAATAGCTCAATAAACAGTAGTTATTTTTATTATGCTGCCTTCATCATCATTAACTTATCATCGTCATCATCATCACCACCACCACCAAGAATTGAAGATAATGTTAGGGAAAAGATTCAGCAACACTAACAGATTCTATAAGCATCATTGAATGAGTTATCTTGACTTTGGTCTGATATGAAGTTATTTTCACTCTTTGTAGAACCAGTAGACAGGTAACCAACTCCAACTCACTCCCAATTTGAATCTCAAGATGATTATTTCCATTTTACTCGTATTTAGGTGAGGAGGGATCTTAACTTAGAACAAGAACTTGGGCCTTGCTCAATAAATTCAGTGGCTATAAATCTAATCCATGATTCATTTCCATTTTTACCCTGGGGATGAACAAAAAGGAGTCTATGCAGTGCTAATTACCACATTTTGACTGGGGCACCCCAAAGAAGGAAAGAATCACAGGACCACTGCCTTAAAGGGACTGAAAAATCTCATTGTCCAATACTTTCACATAGGGGCTTGTGCCACTTTTAACTGCTGAAACTACTGTGTATCCATTCTTAGACAACTAGGACAACACTTTTTATAAACTCCTGTCTGTATCTGATTGCTTTAATGGTTCTCAAAACTCCTTATGATATGTTACACTTATTTTAATTATTTTCTATTTTATGCGATGTTGTTTTCTTTTTTCCCCCAATCCTTACACCTGACTCCTACGAAGAAGAAACCAAATCATGTTATTCATTGTACTTACTCCAGTGTCTAGCATAGAATTTCTTTCTAGTATCAGTGAGAAGATTCAATTGTATCCAACTATAAGATGTCTTAATTTAAACTTCTTTATTTTGAGTGTATCTGTCTAAAGCCCCTGACTGTTGCTTTTCTACTTCTTTACATATTTGTTGTTAAAATAATAACAACAGTAGATTGCTCTAAGGGGATACTACGTTAAGATGGCATCTAGTCCAAAAGGTCTTTAAATAATTGAATTTGCTTCATCTCAGGGGTGCTATCTTTTAAGGGGAAAAAAAGAATAGGGAACAGTGGCAAGGAAAAACAAAGTAACTATTTTTAGCTGGTCCTCTGGCCCAAAATATTTATCTAGAGCTCCGGGAAGCTGGACAGGATTATGTAAAATGCTTTACCTAGCCTCAGCTACCATACCTCTTGCCACCAAACCACAACCTAAGGTCTCAAAACTAGCTACTCCCGTTAAGTAAAAATTACCCTCTGTAGTGCCAAAGAAAAAGGCCCCAGAAAGACAGAGAATAACAGTGTCTTTTACTTAGGATAGGGCAGTTCTATAACAAAGAGTTACAGCTAAGCACGATTAAGGCTGATTTCTCACATCAAAATATGATGTGAGTTGGTAGAAGAGAAGGACTCTTCTCCATGCAGTGTTTCAGGGATTTATAATTCTTCTAATGACTCCCCCATCTTTAAAGGTTCTGGAGGCCACTCGTGAATGGAAGGAAAGATATATCGTGGAGCAATGCTGGGGTTGAGATAGTATAGATCACTTGGGACCACATTCAAGAATCCAGCCGCAGGACAACCCTTTGTTGTAAGAGTGTCACCTCGCTATGTGCTCAGGAGAGAAAGAGAAGTGTCTTGGAGAACTCTTAGCCAGTCTTTGTTACAGAGAATGAGTGCATGTCCCCCAAACCTAGACGGTAGCTGACCCAACCACGTACTCAAGGCTGTTGTAGAAAGTGGGGTGTCTGCAAAGGGGAAAATAAAAGGCAATATTTGGAAGAAGACAGAGAAAACTGATTCCCACACATCCTGAACTGTCAGTCCTAGTAAAAGTGGCTAACCCCAGTATTCTGGGATCTGAATTATTAGATCAATGTTCTATTTTTTCAAAAGAGTAACAGAAGTAAGAACTAGTGGGTATGGGACAGATGAGTTCTTTCTTCAGCTAGCAGAAAATGCTTGGTTTCCCTCAAAATCTGTGTTCTTAATGTAATTTCTCCCTATTTCTAATTCGGCCTCCTATGGAGTACTCAGGCACAGTTCCAGAAGCGAGAAATATTATCTATGGTATATGTACCATCACAATAAAACTATGGGTTTTCAAAGTACAATTTTGTTATTTTCTTCCCTAGGGACTATGTCTTCAATTCAGACAATGTGTCACCAGGTGGATGATAATGGTGACAGTTGATAGCCAGCATCTACCTTTATTTTATGCCAGAAACTATTCTAGACATTTTACAGTTACTTATTTAGTTCCTCTAACAACCTATAAGGTAGGCCTTATTACTATTTTCTGCAGTTTACAGCTTTGGAAATGGAAACACAAGGTTAGGTAACTTGTCCAAGGTCACACAGTTCATCACTGGGGCCAGAATTCCAACCAAAAAAAGAAGGAGTTCTTTACCACTGCATTCAACCACTTTGGTGCCAAAAGTTGAACATCCCCTAGGAGTATTTAAGTAAGAAACATAGATAATCGTGATTTTGCATTCAGTTCTTGTTTTTTTTCTATTAAAAATAGAGCTTTTGAGTTTATCTAATCAGCAAAACACAACACTAGTGTTACCATGGCATTACATTTTTAAAAGTTTAGAATAAGATATACAAATCTAATTTTCTCAACACAAGTGATCACCTTTTCCACCAATCCTAAAAGAAATCTTAACCCTTTCCTTCTGTAGTTTATACTGATTTAAAACAAGAACTTTTTGTTCCTTTTATTTCTTATTTATGGTACTTTTTAATTCTTTCGCTCCTTAGACATTTACTTCATGGAACTTATAACATTACATTTCTGAAATTCACAGAAAAGAATTTACCTCCTTTATTTCTACTTTCTATCAATAACTTCTTAAATATGGACTACCCTGTAAAATTTTTTCTTCCACTGGAAAAAAAATAATCAGAGCACATTCAAATGCCTTGTATATTCTCATTATTTTCCTTTCATTCAGAAGAATTTCCTCCACTGGTCATTGCTTTACTTCATTATGTCTCTATGTCATTTGAGACCTAAAGCTCCCATGTTTCCTGTTTGTTATTTGCTGTTGTGCTGGTGAGGACATGCAGTGTACTGTGGAAGGAAGAAGACATCACTTTCCTTACTCCAGATCTTCTGGGGAAAGCATTAAGTGTTTCACCCATTACTTATTATGTTAGTTTAATGCATTTCTTTTCAGATGTTCTTTCTCAGACTGAGGAAGTTCTTTTCTGTTCCTAGCTTGCTGATAGTATCATGAATGGATGTTGAATTTTGTTAAATGGCTTTTCTTTATCAGTTGAAATGATCATATGATTTTCCTTCTTGAGACTGTATTGTGGTGGATTACATTGACTGATTTTTGAATATCGACTTATATTTCCAAGATAAACTTCACAAAGTTGCAGTGCATTATTTTTTCGTTTTTTACACATTGTTGAACAAATCCGCTTTTTAAAAAAATTCAGAATTCGTGCATCTATGCTTATGAGGGCTATTAGTCCATAGTTTCTTTTTTTTTTTTTTTTTTTTGGAGACAGAGTCTCACTCTGTCACCCAAGCTGGAGTGCAGTGGCATAATCACAGCTCACTGCAACCTCAACCTCCCAGGCTCAAACATCCCCCAGCCTCAGCCTCCTGAGTAGTTAGGACTACAAGTACGCACCACCATGCCCAGCTAATTTTTGTAATTTTTGCAGAGACAGAGTTTTGCCATGTTGCCCAGGCTGGTCTCAAACTCCTGAGCTCAAGTGACTGTACACCTCAGCCTCCCAAAGTGTTGGGATTATAGGCATGAGCCACCACGCCTGGCCTAGTCTATAGATTCTCCCTCCCTTCCTTCCTTCCTTCCTTCCTTCCTTCCTTCCTTCCTTCCTTCCTTCCTTCCTTCCTTCCTCGCTCCCTTCTTCCCTCTCTCCCTGCCTCCCTCCCCCCACTTCCTTACTCCCTCCCTTCCTCTCTTCCTCCATTCCTCCCTTTCTTGCTTCCTCTCTTTCTTTCTTCTACTTGTCTGGTTTTAGAATCAGAGTTATGATGATCTCATAAATTGAGTTGGGAAGTGTTTTCTCTTCTACATTTTGGAAGAGATATTGTAGAATTGGTGTTCTTTTAAAATGTTTAATACAATTGTTCATAAATCACATGGGCCTGGAGAATTTTTTCAGAGAGTTTTAAACTGTAAATTCAATTTTTCTAAAAGTTATAGGGTTATTTAAGTTGTCTATTACATTTTGAGTGAATTTAGGTAATTTGTGTTTTTCAAGGAATTGATCCCTTTTGCCTAACTTGTCAAAAATGTGTGTATATAATTATTCACAGTATCCCCTATATGCCCCTGTTATTATTAAATGCCAGTGGGGTCTGTAGCAATAACCTCTTTCATTCCTGATACTGGCAATTTATTCTTGCTGTCTTTTTGTCTTTGTCCTTGCTAAATTTTATTGATTTTATTGATCTTTTTAAAGAACCAGATTTGGGTTTCTTTGACTTTATTATTTTTCTGTTTTCAATTTTCTTTATTTCTACCACTATATTATTTATTTTATTATTTTTGCTTGAGTTTATTTTGCTCTTCTTAAGATGGAAACTTAGATAACTTGTATAAGGCATCTCTTTTCTAATATAAGTTTTTAATGTTATAAATTTGTCTTTAAGCACTGCTTTAGTTGTAGCTGACAAATTTTGGTATATTTTATTTTCATTTTTGTTTAATAGAAATTATTTTGTAATTTTTTTCTTTTTGACTCAGACTATTTAGAAGCATGTTATTTAATTTCCAAATGTTTGGATATTTTTCTCTTATGCTACCTGTTATCCTGTTCTTGATTTCTAGTTTATTTTTATTATGATTCAAGGAAAATACTTTGTCTGATTTTAGATTTTATTTTATTTTTTACATAATTCTAACTTTTGTTAATGTGTCTTTTATGACCAAGGTATGGTCTACCTTGACTATTCTATGTACTTCTGAAAAGAATGTGTGTTCCACTGTTACGGGAAGAATCATTTTTAAATATTATTTAGATTTAGTTAGTTGATGATGCAGTTCAATTCTTCTGTATCCCTGTTTGATTTTTTTTTTTAAGTTCTGCATATTACTGAGAGAGGAGTGTTGAACTCTCCAAATATAATCGTGGATTTTAAAAATTTCTCCTTTCACTTTCATGAATTTTGCATCATGTTTTTGAAAGCATTGTCAGTAGGTACACACATATATTGGATTATTATGTCTTCATGATGAACTGACCCTTATATCATCATATAATGTCTCTCTTCATCCCTGGTCAACTTATTCACTCTGAAATCTATGTCCAATCAGTTGTCTTTTGATCAGTGTTTCCATGGTATATTTTTTCTTGCTTTTTTTTTTGTCTTAAGATCTCTGTTTAAATGTTTGGGTTATCTTTAATTTCTTTTTATTTCAATAGGTTTTGGGGGAACAGGTGGTGTTTGGTTACATGGATAAGTTCTTTAGTGGTTAGTGGTGATTTCTGAGATTTTGGTGCACCCATCACCCAAGCAGTGTACACTGTACCCCACATGTAGTCTTTTATCTCTCACCCCCCTCCCACCATTTCCCGTGAGGCCCCAAAGTCCATTGTATCATCCTGATGCCTTTGCCTCCTCATAGCTTAGCTCCCACTTATGAGTGAGAATATATGATGTTTGGTTTTCCATTCCTAAGTTACCTCACTTAGAATGATGGTCTCCAGTTTCATCCAGGTTGCTGTGAATACCATTATTTCATTCCTTTCTATGACTGAGTAGCATTCCATGGTATATATATACCACATTTTTCTTTATCCACTTGTTGATTGATGGGCATTGGGGCTGGTTCCATATTTTTGCAATTGCAAATTATGCCACTCTAAACATGTGTTTGGAAGTATCTTTTTCATATAATGACTTCTTTTCCTCTGGGTAGCTACCTAGTAGTGGGATTGCTGGATCAAACAGTAGTTCTACTTTTAGTTCTTTAAGAAATCTCCACACTCGTTTCCTTAGTGGTTGTACTAGTTTACATTCCCACCAATGGTTTAAAAGCGTTCCCTTTTTACCACATCCATGCCAACATATATTTTAAAAAATTTTTTTCTTATGGCCATTCTTGCAGGAGTGAGATGTTATCACATTTCGGTTTTGACTTGCATTTTCCCTGACAATTAGTATGTTGAACATTTTTCCATATGCGTTTTGGCCATTTGTATCTTTTCTTTTGAGAATTGTCTATTCATGTCTTTAGCCCACTTTTTGATACAATTGTTTGTTTTTCTTTTGCTGATTTTTTGAGTTCTTTGTAGATTCTGGATATTAGTTCTTTGTTGGACGTTTAGATTGCAAAGATTTTCTCCCATTCCGTGTGTTGTCTGTTAACTCTGCCGATTATTTCTTTTGCTGTGCAGCTTTTTAGTTTAATTAAGTCCCATCTATTTATATTTGTTTTTGTTGCATTTGTTTTGCGTTCTTGGTCATGAAGTCTTTGCCTAAGCCGATGTCTAAAAGGGTTTTTCCAGTGCTATCTTCTATAATTTTTTTTTAATTTATTTATTATTATTATACTTTAAGTTGTAGGGTACATGTGCATAACGTGCAGGTTTGTTACATATGTATACTTGTGCCATGTTGGTATGCTGCACCCATCAACTCGTCATTTACATCAGGTATAACTCCCAATGCAATCCCTCCCCCCTCCCCCCTCCCCATGATAGGCCCCGGTGTGTGATGTTCCCCTTCCTGAGTCCAAGTGATCTCATTGTTCAGTTCCCACCTATGAGTGAGAACATGCGGTGTTTGGTTTTCTGTTCTTGTGATAGTTTGCTAAGAATGATGGTTTCCAGCTGCATCCATGTCCCTACAAAGGACGCAAACTCATCCTTTTTTATGGCTGCATAGTATTCCATGGTGTATATGTGCCACATTTTCTTAATCCAATCTGTCACTGATGGACATTTGGGTTGATTCCAACTCTTTGCTATTGTGAATAGTGCTGCAATAAATATACGTGTGCATGTGTCTTTATAGCAGCATAATTTATAATCCTTTGGGTATATCCCCAGTAATGGGATGGCTGGGTCATATGGTACATCTAGTTCTAGATCCTTGAGGAATCGCCATACTGTTTTCCATAATGGTTGAACTAGTTTACAATCCCACCAACAGTGTAAAAGTGTTCCTATTTCTCCACATCCTCTCCAGCACCTGTTGTTTCCTGACTTTTGAATGATCGCCATTCTAACTGGTGTGAGATGGTATCTCATTGTGGTTTTGATTTGCATTTCTCTGATGGCCAGTGATGATGAGCATTTTTTCATATGTCTGTTGGCTGTATGAATGTCTTCTTTTGAGAAATGTCTGTTCATATCCTTTGCCCACTTTTTGATGGGGTTGTTTGTTTTTTTCTTGTAAATTTGTTTGAGTTCTTTGTAGGTTCTGGATATTAGCCCTTTGTCAGATGAGTAGATTGCAAAAATTTTCTCCCATTCTGTAGGTTGCCTGTTCACTCTGATGGTAGTTTCTTTTGCTGTGCAGAAGCTCTTTAGTTTAATGAGATCCCATTTGTCAATTTTGGCTTTTGCTGCCGTTGCTTTTGGTGTTTTAGACATGAAGTCTTTGCCCATGCCTATGTCCTGAATGGTACTACCTAGGTTTTCCTCTAGGATTTTTATGGTATTAGGTCTAACATTTAAGTCTCTAATCCATCTTGAATTAATTTTCGTATAAGGAGTAAGGAAAGGATCCAGTTTCAGCTTTCTACTTATGGCTAGCCAATTTTCCCAGCACCATTTATTAAATAGGGAATCCTTTCCCCATTTCTTGTTTTTCTCAGGTTTGTCAAAGATCAGATGGCTGTAGATGTGTGGTATTATTTCTGAGGACTCTGTTCTGTTCCATTGGTCTATATCTCTGTTTTGGTACCAGTACCATGCTGTTTTGGTTACTGTAGCCTTGTAGTATAGTTTGAAGTCAGGTAGCATGATGCCTCCAGCTTTGTTCTTTTAACTTAGGATTGTCTTGGAGATGCGGGCTCTTTTTTGGTTCCATATGAACTTTAAAGCAGTTTTTTCCAATTCTGTGAAGAAACTCATTGGTAGCTTGATGGGGATGGCATTGAATCTATAAATTACCTTGGGCAGTATGGCCATTTTCACGATATTGATTCTTCCTATCCATGAGCATGGTATGTTCTTCCATTTGTTTGTGTCCTCTTTTATTTCACTGAGCAGTGGTTTGTAGTTCTCCTTGAAGAGGTCCTTTACATCCCTTGTAAGTTGGATTCCTAGGTATTTGATTCTCTTTGAAGCAATTGTGAATGGAAGTTCATTCATGATTTGGCTCTGTGTTTGTCTGTTATTGGTGTATAAGAATGCTTGTGATTTTTGCACATTAATTTTGTATCCTGAGACTTTGCTGAAGTTGCTTATCAGCTTAAGGAGATTTTGGGCTGAGACAATGGGGTTTTCTAAATAGACAATCATGTCATCTGCAAACAGGGACAATTTGACTTCTTCTTTTCCTAACTGAATACCCCTGATTTCTTTCTCTTGCCTAATTGCCCTAGCCAGAACTTCCAACACTATGTTGAATAGGAGTGGTGAGAGAGGGCATCCCTGTCTTGTGCCAGTTTTCAAAGGGAATTTTTCCAGTTTTTGCCCATTCAGTATGATATTGGGTGTGGGTTTGTCATAAATAGCTCTTATTATTTTGAGGTACGTTCCATCAATACCGAATTTATTGAGCGTTTTTAGCATGAAGGGCTGTTGAATTTTGTCAAAAGCCTTTTCTGCATCTATTGAGATAATCATGTGGTTCTTGTCTTTGGTTCTGTTTATATGCTGGATTATGTTTATTGATTTGCGAATGTTGAACCAGCCTTGCATCCCAGGGATGAAGCCCACTTGATCATGGTGGATAAGCTTTTTGATGTGGTGTTGAATCCGGTTTGCCAGTATTTTATTGAGGATTTTTGCATCGATGTTCATCAGGGATATTGGTCTAAAATTCTCTTTTTTTGTTGTGTCTCTGCCAGGCTTTGGTATCAGGATGATGTTGGCCTCATAAAATGAGTTAGGGAGGATTCCCTCTTTTTCTATTGATTGGAATAGTTTCAGAAGGAATGGTACCAACTCCTCCTTATACCTCTGGTAGAATTCAGCTGTGAATCCATCTGGTCCTGGACTTTTTTTGGTTGGTAGGCTATTAATTATTGCCTCAATTTCAGAGCCTACTATTGGTCTATTCAGGGATTCAACTTCTTCCTGGTTTAGTCTTGGAAGAGTGTAAGTGTCCAGGAAATTATCCATTTCTTCTAGGTTTTCCAGTTTATTTGCGTAGAGGTGTTTATAGTATTCTCTGATGGTAGTTTGTATTTCTGTGGGGTCGGTGGTGATATCCCCTTTATCATTTTTAATTGCGTCGATTTGATTCTTCTCTCTTTTCTTCTTTATTAGTCTTGCTAGCGGTCTGTCAATTTTGTTGATCTTTTCAAAAAACCAACTCCTGGATTCATTGATTTTTTGGAGGGTTTTTTGTGTCTCTATCTCCTTCAGTTCTGCTCTGATCTTAGTTATTTCTTGCCTTCTGCTAGCTTTGGAATGTGTTTGCTCTTGCTTCTCTAGTTCTTTTAATTGCGATGTTAGAGTGTCAATTTTTGATCTTTCCTGCTTTCTCTTGTGGGCATTTAGTGCTATAAATTTCCCTCTACACACTGCTTTAAATGTGTCCCAGAGATTCTGGTATGTTGTATCTTTGTTCTCATTGGTTTCAAAGAACATCTTTATTTCTGCCTTTATTTCGTTATGTACCCAGTAGTCATTCAGGAGCAAGTTGTTCAGTTTCCATGTAGTTGAGCGGTTTTGATTGAGTTTCTTAGTCCTGAGTTCTAGTTTGATTGCACTGTGGTCTGAGAGACAGTTTGTTATAATTTCTGTTCTTGTACATTTGCTGAGGAGTGCTTTACTTCCAATTATATGGTCAATTTTGAGTAAGTACGATGTGGTGCTGAGAAGAATGTATATTCTGTTGATTTGGGGTGGAGAGTTCTATAGATGTCTATTAGGTCTGCTTGCTGCAGAGATGAGTTCAATTCCTGGATATCCTTGTTAACTTTCTGTCTTGTTGATCTGTCTAATGTTGACAGTGGAGTGTTGAAGTCTCCCATTATTATTGTATGGGAGTCTAAGTCTCTTTGTAAGTCTCTAAGGACTTGCTTTATGAATCTGGGTGCTCCTGTATTGGGTGCATATATATTTAGGATAGTTAGCTCTTCCTGTTGAATTGATCCCTTTACCATTATGTAATGGCCTTCTTTGTCTCTTTTGATCTTTGATGGTTTAAAGTCTGTTTTATCAGAGACTAGGATTGCAACCCCTGCTTTTTTTTGTTCTCCATTTGCTTGGTAAATCTTCCTCCATCCCTTTATTTTGAGCCTCTGCGTGTGAGATGGGTCTCCTGAATACAGCAGACTGATGGGTCTTGACTCTTTATCCAGTTTGCCAGTCTGTGTCTTTTCATTGGAGCATTTAGTCCATTTACATTTAAGGTTAAGATTGTTAAGTGTGAACTTGATCCTGCCATTATGATATTAACTGGTTATTTTGCTCGTTAGTTGATGCAGTTTCTTCCTAGCCTCGATGGTCTTTACATTTTGGCATGTTTTTGCAATGGCTGGTACTGGTTGTTCCTTTCCATGTTGAGTGCTTCCTTCAGGGTCTCTTGTAAGGCAGGCCTAGTGGTGACAAAATCTCTAAGCATTTGCTTATCTGTAAAGGATTTTATTTCTCCTTCACTTATGAAACTTAGTTTGGCTGGATATGAAATTCTGGGTTTAAAATTCTTTTCTTTAAGAATATTGGCCCCCACTCTCTTCTGGCTTGTAGAGTTTCTGCTGAGAGATCTGCTGTGAGTCTGATGGGCTTCCCTTTGTGGGTAACCCGACCTTTCTCTCTGGCTGCCCTTAAGATTTTTTCCTTCATTTCAACTTTGGTGAATCTGGCAATTATGTGTCTTGGAGTTGCTCTTCTCGAGGAGTATCTTTGTGGCGTTCTCTGTATTTCCTGGATTTGAATGTTGGCCTGCCCTACTAGGTTGGGGAAGTTCTCCTGGATGATATCCTGAAGAGTGTTTTCCAACTTGGTTCCATTTTCCCCCTCACTTTCAGGCACCCCAATCAGACGTAGATTTGGTCTTTTTACATAATCCCATACTTCTTGCAGGCTTTGTTCATTTCTTTTTCTTCTTTTTTCTTTTGGTTTCTCTTCTCGCTTCATTTCATTCATTTCATCCTCAATCGCTGATACTCTTTCTTCCAGTTGATCGAGTCGGTTACTGAAGCTTGTGCATTTGTCACGTATTTCTCGTGTCATGGTTTTCATCTCTTTCATTTCGTTTATGACCTTCTCTGCATTAATTAGTCTAGCCGTCAATTCTTCCACTTTTTTTTCAAGATTTTTAGTTTCTTTGCGCTGGGTACGTAGTTCCTCCTTTAGCTCTGAGAAATTTGATGGACTGAAGCCTTCTTCTCTCATCTCGTCAAAGTCATTCTCCGTCCAGCTTTGATCCGTTGCTGGCGATGAGCTGCGCTCCTTTGCTGGGGGAGATGTGCTCTTATTTTTTGAATTTCCAGCTTTTCTGCCCTGCTTTTTCCCCATCTTTGTGGTTTTATCTGCCTCTGGTCTTTGATGATGGTGATGTACTGATGGGGTTTTGGTGTAGGTGTCCTTCCTGTTTGATAGTTTTCCTTCTAACAGTCAGGACCCTCAGCTGTAGGTCTGTTGGAGATTGCTTGAGGTCCACTCCAGACCCTGTTTGCCTGGGTATCAGCTGCAGAGGCTGCAGAAGATAGAATATTTCTGAACAGCAAGTGTACCTGTCTGATTCTTGCTTTGGAAGCTTCCTCTCAGGGGTGTACTCCACCCTGTGAGGTGTGGGGTGTCAGACTGCCCCTAGTGGGGGATGTCTCCCAGTTAGGCTACTCAGGGGTCAGGGACCCACTTGAGCAGGCAGTCTGTCCCTTCTCAGATCTCAACCTCCATGTTGGGAGATCCACTGCTCTCTTCAAAGCTGTCAGAGTCGTTTGCGTCTGCAGAGGTTTCTGCTGCTTTTTTGTTGTTGTTGTTGTTGTGTAGCTGTGCCCTGTCCCCAGAGGTGGAGTCTACAGAGACAGGCAGGTTTCCTTGAGCTGCTGTGAGCTCCACCCAGTTGGAGCTTCCCAGCAGCTTTGTTTATCTACTTAAGCCTCAGCAATGGCGGGCGCCCCTCCCCCAGCCTCGCTGCTGCCTTGCCGGTAGATCACAGACTGCTGTGCTAGCAATGAGGGAGGCTCCGTGGGCGTGGGACCCTCCCCGCCAGGTGTGGGATATGATCTCCTGGTGTGCCTGTTTGCTTAAAGCGCAATATTGGGGTGGGAGTTACCCGATTTTCCAGGTGTTGTGTGTCTCAGTTCCCCTGGCTAGGAAAAGGGATTCCCTTCCCCCTTGCGCTTCCCAGGTGAGGCAAAGCCTCGCCCTGCTTCAGCTCTCGCTGGTCGGGCTGCAGCAGCTGACCAGCACCGATCGTCCGGCACTCCCCAGTGAGATGAACCCAGTACCTCAGTTGAAAATGCAGAAATCACCGGTCTTCTGTGTCGCTGGCGCTGGGAGTTGGAGACTGGAGCTGTTCCTATTTGGCCATCTTGCTCCGCCCCCTATCTTCTATAATTTTTAAGGTTGCACGTCTTAGATTTAAGTCCATGGTATGTCTTTTCTATTTATTAAGGCCTGATTTGCTTATTATTTTACAAATGAGTCTTGTAAATAGCACATCATTGGATCATTCAAAAAAAAATATATTTTGACAATTTCTATCGTTTAGTTAGTATGTTTAGATAATGTACATTTAGTGTAATTCTTTATGTTTAAATTTAGATCTATTATTTTATTATTTGTTTTCTGTTTAGTCTCTGGTTTTTGTTCCTTTATTTTCTCTTTCCTATCTTCTTTTGCTTTGTTTTGTTTTTACATTATTTAGCATTCCATTTTAACTTATCTACTGTATTTTTTACTCTATTTTACACATATATTTTTCTTTGTGTGTGTGTGTGTGTGTGATTACTACATATTTACCTTTTTTCACTGTCCCTTTTTATAGTGGAATGTAAAAACTTTACCATTATGTAGGTCCTTCTATGTTGTAACTATCTTGTATATTACATCTATATACATTGAATACCCCATCAGACAATATTGTCATTGTTTTCTTTTAGCCATTTAATATATTTTAAACTCGGGAGGAAAAATAATCTCTTTTATTTATCTAGTTATTTACCATTTCTGTTCCTCTTCTTTTAATCCTTGATATTTTGAAATTTCTTTCTAGTATCTCTTTTCTTCAGTTGCAATGGCTTCATTTAACAATTTGTTTAGAGCACATCTCCTGACAATTTTATCTCAACTTTTCTTCGTGTAAGAATGTTTCACTTTCACCTTCATTTCTGAAGAAAATTCTTCTGGACCTAGACTTCTTAGTTGATAGTTATTTTCTTTCAACACTTAAAAATTTCCACTACTATTTGGCCTACATAATTTCTAAAGAGAAATATATACTTATTTGAATCTTTGTTCCTCTAGTTAGAAGTAGTATGCTATTTTCCTCTTGTTGCTTTCAAGATGTTTTCTTAGCTTTTAGTTTTCGGAAACTTGAGATATCCCTAAGTGCTCATTTCTTCAATTAATTCTGTTTGGGGTTCTCTACACTTATATCTCTAGGTTTATTTCTTTTTTCCAAACTTGGGAAGTTTTCAGCCATTGCTTCTTCAATTTTTTTCCATGCCATACTCTTTCTCTTTCTAGGACTACAATGACATGAACATGAGACTTTTGTTACTGTCCCACAGGTCCTGAAAGTCTGTTCTATTTTTCCAATCTTTCTTTCTCTCTCTCACTCAGCTTAGATTGTGTGTATTGATTTAGCTCTATCTTTTTTTCTAAGTAAAGATATCCTTAGATTTCATGAAATGGTGATAAAATTCCCAATTGATAGACAGGCTGATTTTTAAAATGTACTTGAAAAGGTAAAGGAACAGGAACTGGAATAACCAAACAATACTGAGAAAGGAAAACTAAAGTTAAAGAAATTGTTCTTTCAATTTCAAAAATGTTGTTATAAATCTACAGTAATCAAGACAGCAGTATTAGAAAAAGATAGATACAATGATCAATGCAATAGAATAAAAGTCTAGAAACAGATCCACACAAATACGGACAAATGGTTTTTCACAAAGATGTGGAAACAATTCAATAGAAAAAGGATAGTATTTTCAACAAATGGTGGTGAAACAATTTAGCACTCATATACAAGAAAATAAACCTCTAACTAAATCTCACACCTTATTCACAAACTAACTGAAAATGCATTATAGATGTAAATGTTAAATGTAAATCTATAAAACTTTTAGAAGAAAACAGATAAAAAATCTTCATGACTTTTGGTTAGATGAAGAGTTCTTAGATACAACACCAAAACCATAATCCCTAAAAGAAAAAAAATAATATATTGGAATTCATTAAGATTAAAATTTTGCTCTGAGACAGACACTAAGAGATGAATAGACAATCTACAGACTTGAAGAGAGTGTATTAAAGTCACGTATCTGGCAAAGAACTTGTATCCCAACCATATAAAGAACTCTCAAAATTCAGTAGTAAGAAAACATCCAACCCAAGCAAAACGTGGGCAAAGTATTTGAATAGACACCTCACCAAAGCAAGTGTACAGAAGGAAGAAATAAGCACATGAAAAGATGTTCAACACCGTTTGCCATTAGGAAAATTCCCACGTGGAGCCAGAGCATTTGGATTTAGATGCTTTACTATATTAGAATTTTCCTTATAGAGGAAATCACTATTATCAACAAATATTGAAATATTGAACATGCCCCATCAGAAAAGTTATTAACCGAGAGAAGAAACACAAATTCACAAATTGGTTACTCAAAGAGGGAAAGAGGGGCTGGTGCTGGCAGTTTCTTTTACTCTGGAGAATAAAGCCCAGAAGGTCTGATTTGGACCCAAGACAAAACGCCTGAAAAACTAGGATTCGGCATCTAAGCAAGAGGACTAGTACTAGTCAAAGAGCTCTTCCAACAAAAATCAATTTTGTTGTAAAATTATGTCACCTTCTAAAACCACGTTCTCAGGAGATGTCTTCTAGGGTCTTCTAGGGTCTCACAGGATAGGTGACTTGAGCTACACATTATAGGAGCAAACAGATGCAGCTATCTGAAGGAGGCAACCTACTGACAAATGGAGACCCCTATACATTCTGACACATCAATTGCATGGCTGAGAATCCAGGTCTAGAAAGTTGGAAAAAAGAAAAAGGTAGGTGCAAGAGAGCTTGTGATTTGTAAAGACGTTGTTGGATACAGTCTCCATTTTCTCATCTGTCTTCCTCAAGAAAGTTAGAAGTTTTGTACCTGTATAAACCTACCAATGTAGGAATATGCATAGTCATAAACCCCTTAGAAAAATGATACAAATGATTACCTATCCCAATATCTGGATTGCTATGTTTTTATACAATGCTATGTTTTATGCTAACTTTCAATAGTGTAGTAGTTAAGAGTGAATCCTCAGGAATCAGGTAGCCTGGAATGGAATATCAGCTCTAACACTTCCCAGTAATGTGACCTTGACTTTTCTTGGACAAGTGACTTGACTTTTCCTTAGTTTCCTTAACTGTAAAATGGCCGTCATAACACTTACCCACTTACCACATGGGTTAATAGTTATAAAGCACTTGGAATAACTCCTAGTAGGTACTGGCTCAATAAATTACATCATCATCATCCTCAGGTCATCACAAGACAACTGTGCTTATATATTTCCAATAGAGACTTTTACGTTGCCCTTAGCTGGGGTTAACAGCTACACAGGAACATGTCGGCTGAGTGGGAGGCAGAAATCACCTGCAGAAATAGTTCTTCTGCCTTCTAATTTTTAGGAAGAGAGCAGAAAATTGCTTCACTTACTTAATTGTAGGATACCCTGAAAACCTTCCTACCAGGGAAAATGGAAGCCTTCCTTCTTTCCAGCTTTCTTAAGTGTGCATGAAATTGATTCTATATGCTTATTAAATCTGAAAGAGAAATTTCATGATACAAGCACTTCCTGCAACTGAATGGTCTTTGAAAACTCATATGGACTATAATTCATCTGGAGAGTGGCCACACAGTTTGACAAGAAATCCCAACCTGTATGTGCAGGCTGCTGAAGTATGTTTCTGCACCTGCCTCACACGAGACTGTCTGTTTCTTTTTGAAGGCAATTGAAATATTTGTAATACACATATTGAAGACACACACTGCGCCTTTGGGTCTTGAGCTGTGTGGGGTGTGGGAGAATGAAAGAGCATCAGAGGGAAATTGTTTGTAGGGGAGAGCCCAGTCTTATTTAAGACATGGACATGTGAAAATATTTACTGAAGAATGCGGTGATGAGGAGTTTGGCAGTCAGGAAAAGTATTGTTGTGTGTTTTTAATCCCCAAATAGTAGGATGCAAAGGTTTTGGGGAGAGAGAGATACGAGATTGGCTCAGGAGGGAGGAAGCACAGAGCCTGTGAAAAGAAGCCTGCAGATGGCCAGAGGGTGTGGTGGGCATGGCTGGACTCAAGAGCCTGAGGGTTCCCCTGGATGGTGGTACATTCAGACCAGGGCCCAGTTGTGGCTCTGGCATGGGACAGAAGGGCCTCAGCTTACACCAGATGGATGGGCCTGGGGGTGAGGCAGAAAATGCTTTTTTCTTACACCCAGGGATACAGACAAAAGTGGAAGTAAAGATATCTGATGTTCAAGAGAGAAGCAAAGAAGCAGGGACGAAACCCAAGAGCAGGAACCCTTGCTGGTCCTTTGCAGTGTCCCGCTTGGGCTGTCGCCCACGGTTACTTGAAACTATGTGTTGGTCTCCTGGCAGCTCTCTCCATCTGTCCTTGCTCCCTCCCTCTCACTACCCCCAGAGGGATCATTCTTATATGTGAATCAGATCACATTACAAAACCCCTCCACACATCCTCGGTCCCTTTGGGCAGTGGCTCCTCTGTCATTCATGGGTGCTCAACCAGTTTCTATGCTCCATGCCTCAGGTGGCAGGTGTTTGTACTTTTTATTTTCTGCACAGGTTCTGTAAATTTGGATCCTGAATCTATAATAACAAGTTGAACAGGGCTTTCAATTTCTTATAAGACCTGTTTTTGTTTGTTTTTGTTTTTGTTTTTTCCATCCAAGGCATCACATGGAAGGCAAGCCCTCGCTTCACTTTGCTGGGCCAGTGAGCCAAAACCTTTACCTGGCACAGCCCTCCTAGAGACTCCACACTTTATGGAGGAGTCTCGGTCTAGCTTCCTTGCCTTGGCAGTGAATAAAGCTGTGCCTGCCTTTGCCTGCTGGTGCTAGGATCCCAGGCTCCCGGCCTCTAAGCTCTACATTCGGACGGACCTGGGGTTTCTGGTTACTCTTACCACTTGGATGTTAAATTTCTTCCTTTTTCTTTTGGCAGCTAGTGATTTCCTTCATTTCTTATGAGTTCTTCTAGGCATCTGATTTTTTTTTATATTCTATGCATCATTTTTAATGCTTCTATTCAAGGAAGAGCATCCATGTTGGTAAGTCACCACAAGCTCCATGGTTGCCAGGCAGATTTTTCAGGATTGCGTTTCTGACACTTCCCTGCCTGTGTTTGTTTATGTGCCTGTCTCCCTTCAGAAGTTACTCTGAGGTTGACAGCATGGCTTATCTGGCTTTATATCCTGGTGCCTAATACGCCACATGGAAGGTGCTAATTAAATCATGGAATGAGTGAGAGAGGGAGCGAGGGATAGTTTAACATGTGTTAGGCTCAAAGTGGAACTTTAGTTGTTGCTGGTTTTTTTTGTTTTTTTTTTTTTTGAGCCACACTATTGAAAGCTATTACTGTTTGTTTAATATGAGATAGAGTCAGATCAGTGAAAGCAGTTTTGAGAAACATACAACTAATACCTGATCATAGTCCTTATTAAGTGTAACAGCTTAAAGAACTGCAGAAAGCCAAACATACATCCTCGAAGAACCCCACTGTTTTAAATTTGTGTTTGCAGCTGCAATCAGCCACACCTCCTTGGGCTGATCTTAAAATAATTCTTTACTCAAAAAGTCACAGTATCCTGGCACTTAACAATAACATAAGAGAGCTCCGGCCTGGAGCGACTGTTTGTTTTGATAGGAACAGAAACAACTCTTTTTTAATGAACTGAAAGCTCTTGATAGGTTTGGGGGTTTTATTCAGCTGTTTTCTGAATCTCTCAAAGCTCATCTTATGAAATTTTAGCAAGATCTGACCCGCCCCCTCCCTAGCCTGGATGCCTCCCTCAGGTTGCTGTTCACCACCTCTGAGCTCAGACAGACAGAGAGACAGACAGACAGACAGATGGGCCTCGCTGACCAGGGAGTTTCGATTCCCTCTCATTCGCTTTGGATCCCTGCAGCAAAAGTGTTCTGGCCCAGAGCCTTCTCTGTGTATCAGAAATGACACACAGCTCTCAAAGACATGGCCCTTGTCTGCCAGGACTTGAATTCAGAGGAGATAACACCAGCCCAGGCACAGCAGAGCCTGGAGACCCTTGCTCTGTCCACTGAAGCGTGGCAGACATTTAATCCCTTCTCCCAATGCAAGAAGGAATAGGTAGGGGAGGGAAGGTGGAAGAGCAGGTGTCTGAACCCCCCCAGAGGACCTCCGGGGTGAGTGGGGCCTGAACCAGCATGCCAAGTTGACACAAGGCCATGACCTCCACACTCAGTCCTCTCTGGGCAACTGTGAAATGCCTGTTTTTCACCAGAGAAGCCTAGCATGTCAGCTGAGCAGCCAGCGAAGAAAAGCCAGTGCTGTCTCTGGCAGGGAACTTGAAAAGGTGCTGCCATAACCATCTCCTGGTGTCCAGCTGGATCAGGTGCACCTGTAGAGATCTCTGTGCACTCCAGAGCCTGGTCTCTGCACAAAGCCAGAAAGCAGAGAGAAAAGCAGAGAAAGGGAGTGGGTTCCCGTCTGGTAGAGTTCCATACGTGCAATGCCAGACGATAAACATACAAGGTGTGATGAAATAGCTCTGCCCCTGCACGTGTCAAGTGGGCTAAGCACAAATGCCTAAAACTCAATTCTTCAGAGTCGAGTCTGGAAATCAGCCGGAGTCTCTATGGAAGGTAGAGTCTCCCCGGCGGCCACTTCAGGCCCCACCATGAAGCGATGCATCCTGGAGCAGTAGGTAAGTGTCTCCTGCTCCCTGCCACAGGCCAGCCAGGAAAGATGGTGGGTAAAACCCACTGCAGGGACCAGGCTGAACAGGAAGCACTCATTTACTCATTCGATGCCTGTGAATCAGGCACCTGTGTTCGGCGAGGTACCCCCCCCTGGGCCCTGGAGAGGAGGCGTGAGTGAAGGGTACTGCTCCGGTAGCCCTGGGTGTCTCTGTTGATGCACCCTAGCAGTTGGGCTTAGACTGCGAGGCTTATTTGCACACAAATTGCTGCTCTCCCATGGGGTGCACAGCATAGCCACCTGTGGTGAAGAGCTCTCTTAACAGCAGCAGGGCAGGCATGCTATCCATCTATAGAGGTCGACTCAGCAACAGGGCTCCCTCTGACCCAGCGTCTTCACTTCCAGATGCTCTGCAAGGCCCTGTGGTTACTTGTCTAGTTGACGAAGGACCACTAACCAGAGATGATACCACTCCAGAAGCAAAACAGAAATTCACTTGCACTGAGCCCATTCAAATATTGAAACATACACCAATGCAAAAGTCAATGAGACCACATATGAGCCAAACTCCGAGTACAATTAAGCTAAAGGCTAGAGATTAGGTTCTAATTCAGGCTCCACTGATTAAATATGAGAATACAGCAAGTCGGAAGACTGCACTGGTCTCAGTTTCCACATCTGTGAAATGGGGATAGGGAGAGGAGATGGAGGAAATAATTTCTGCCTAGGGTTGCTAGATAAAATACAGGACACCCAGTTAAACTTGAATTTTAGATACTTTTGAATAATTTTTTTTTTTTTTTTTTTTTTTTTTTGAGACGGAGTCTCGCTCTTGTCGCCCAGGCTGGAGTGCAGTGGTGCAATCTCAGCTCACTGCAACCTCTGCCTCCCAGGTACAAGCAATTCTCCTGCCTCAGCCTCCTGAGCAGCTGGGATTACAGGCGCCTGCCACCATGCCCAGCTAATTTTTGTACTTTTAGTAGAGACGGAGTTTCGCTGTGTTGGCCAGGCTCTCTCGAACTCCTGACTTCAGGTGATCCGGCTGCCTTGGCCTCCCAAAGTGCTAGGATTACAGGCGTGAGCTACTGCGCCCGACCGAATAATTTTTTAAGTATACCTCATGCCATTTTTGTCCCATGCAGTATTTTTACTTGTGAAATCTGATGGCCCTGTGCTGTCAACATTCACCTGCCATGGAATAGACAATGTGGGCGTCATCTTTGTAAACTGTGATATGACATTGTCTGGTACTCTGGGCTAGTCTCTTCCACTTGCTTGCCAGCTGCTGGAGGCAGGGCTCTGTATTACCAAACTGTAACTCCATAGTTTCCATATATGGTAAGTGAGCTAGGTGTAATGATTAAACGACATTTAGGTATTCTTTTCAGCAGATCAGTTGACGGGAAAGGTGGCTAAAGAGAATACTGCAAAGAACCCAAAGCAACTGCAGCCTGACTGTTGCTCCGGGCTGCTCTCTGCTGACAACAGAAGCGAATGGTGGAACCTGGTCACCACCACCCAACTGGGTGGAGAAGGAAGCAGTATAGCAGTGAAACTGAGTCTGAGAGCTGTCAGAGGAGAGAGAGGGAGAGCATTCCTGGTAGTGAGTTAGTGGCTAAGTGACAATGTTACTACATCACTGATGCACATTTTCCCCAGATTATAAAAATAATTTATGTGCATTTGAAAATTGGAAAAAAAATGCAGAAAATATAAAGAAGATAGAATCCATAACCTCGCAACCCAGAGCTAACTACAATTAATATTTAATTCTATATTTGTAGCATTTTTGATAAGACATATACAAATATCTTAAATATAGGTCTACAAATTCAGAAAATAAAGTCCATATTATACTTTTTTTCCCCCCTTTGAGATAGAGTCTTGCTCTGTCAGCAGGCTGGAGTGCAGTGGCGCTATCTCGGTTTACTGCAATCTCCGCCTCCTGGGTTCAAGCAATTCTCCTGCCTCAGCCTCCCGAGTAGCTGGGACTACAGGTGCATGCCACCACTCTCGGCTAATTTTTGTATTTTTAGTGGAGACGGGGTTTCACCATGTTGGCCAAAATTGTCTCGATCTCTTGACCTCATCTACCTGCCTTGGCCTCCCAAAGTACAGGATTACAGACGTTTGCCACTGTGCCCGGCCTATACTTTATATATGATTTAGCTCTTTCAAATTAACACTTTATTGTGAGCATTACTCTATGTCCTTTAAATATTCTTTGAGTGCATAATTCTAATAATTTCCTATCGTCGGTTTCTAGATGGGCCCTAATCTATTAAACCAAACCATAAACATTGGAAATTCAAGCTGTTTTTACTGTCTTCCCATTGTAAATAAAACTGTTATAATCATTAAATTGTACATACCTATATACACATCGCAAATTATTTCCTCGACGCATTGCAGTGGAATTACTAGATCAAAGATTACACACGTGAGATTTTCATTTATTTTTATGGGTACATACTAGGTGTTTATATTTGTGGGTTATAGGAGATACTTTGATACAGGCATGTAATGCATAATAATTACATTATGGTAAATGGGGTATCTATCCCCTCAAGCATTTATCTTTTCTATTACAAACAATCCAATTATATGCTCTTTTAGTTATTTTTAAATGTGTCATTAAATTGTTATTGACTATAGTCACCCCATTGCGCTATCAAATACCAGGTTTTATTTTTTCTAACTACATTTTTTTACTCATTAACCACCCCTACTTCCTCCCACCCTACACTGCCCTCCCCAGCATCCAGTAACCATCCTGCTATTCTTTATCTTCATACGTTCAATTGCTTTCATTTTTAGTTCCCACAATGAGTGAGAACATGTAAAGTTTGTCTTTCTGTGCCTGCCTTATTTCACTTGATAGAATGACTTCCATTTCCACCCATGTGGTTGCAAATGACAGGATCTCATTCTTCTTTATGACTGAATAGTACTCCACTGTGTATGAGTACCATAATTTCTTTATCTATTCATCTGTTGATGGACACGCATTGCTTGCAAATCCTGGCTACTGTGAACAGTGTTGCAATAAACATGGGAATGCAGAAATTCCTTTGATACACTGGTTTCCTTTCTTTGGGGTATATACCCAGCAGTGGGATTGCTGGATCACATAGTACCTCTATTTTTAGTTTTTTGAGGAATGTCCAAACTACTCTTCCTAGTGGTTAAGATTTTTGTTTAAGTATTAACATTTACTGAGCACTTACTCCGTCCCTTTCACTATTTTAAATATTTAACATTATTATGTTAATTACCTAATTATTAATCACTTAACTATTAATTAATTAATCAACGATTAATTATCTACTATTAATTAATAATTATTAATTCGTTATTACCTTCATCTCCTACCCCCAGGCCCATCTCACAGATGAGGAAACTGAGGCTTAGTGAGGTCTTGTGACTTGCTGAAATCTCATGCCTAATTAGTGGAGCCTGAATTAGAATCTAATCTCTAGCTGTTAGCCTAATTGCACTCAGAGCCTATCTCATCTGGGGCTTCATTCACTTTTGCATTTGCATGTGTTTAATATTTTAATGAGTTGAAATTTCGTGTTGCTTTTTGTTTTGCTTTGCTTCTGGAGTGGTGTCACCTCTGGTTGACGATCTCTGTGAATTAGACAAGCAAGCACAGGAGTTCTCAGAGCATCTGGAAGTGAAGATGCCGGGTCAGAGGGAGTCCTGTTACTCACTTGACTCTTGTATTAAAGGTCACTACTATTGTTTTCCTCGTAGAAGAGAGGAGAAAAATGCAGCACAGAAAAATTCAGTAATAAAGTTTCACCCTCAGAAAATAAAAAGGAGGGACCAACACCGTCAAACTCCAATGAAGCTGTCTAATTACCCTCGACTGTGGCTTTACCCACTTTCCCACTGTTGCTTTAGTTTATGAATGCTCATCTCACACTCTTGAGAAACACAGATGAAATATTTTATCCTTACCTTTGGTCTGTTGACCACATAGGTTGTTTCATTTGTATTTTTTTATAACTATAGAGATTGAATTTTTTCATATTAAAAATTTGCTTTTTTGTAAACTGGCAATTTTTGGTTAACAGTAATTGCCCTTTACTCTTTGGTATATGTGTATGTGTGTATAAATATATATAAATAGCATATAAATACACATGCATGCATACACACATACATACTTTCTATAGTGAGAACAGTAACGCTTTGTCTATCATACGTATTCTGTTATTCCCAATGTGACCTTAGGATTTAATTCTGTAGTGGTTTTGATGTCTTTAATTTTTCTACACCTAAACTAATTTTTTAATTGTCTCTTACTTTAAAGAGTTTTACTTAAGACTTGCTTCTGTCTTTAATACTCATATTTTCTTTTAGCCTGCCATAATTGTAGTAATTTTTTCATTCAAATATTTGATCCATCTGGGGTTTATTTTATAAGTGTAATTTTTGTCATTATAACATACATAATTGGATTTTAGAACTAACAACCAATTTTCCCAGTAATATGTACTAATGAATGCATCATTCCTCCAATTATTTAAAAAGTTACTTCTGTTGTATATGTTTTGGTTGCCTTCTATTTCTTTCATTCCTTTATCTGTCTTAGACACTATCATATGGTTTTGATTTTTGCAATTTTATAAACATGTTAGCAGGGTCTCTACAGAACTCTTCTTTTAAATCCTGCAATTATCCATCTTCATTCCTCTATGTTTTTTCATACTCCTCAAAATCACTTTTTCGAGTTACAAAATAACATCATTAGGAAATTAATTGGGAAATATCTTAAACTTACATATTATTTAGGAAATAATTACATTTATAACCAATGTCTTTCCTTCTAGTAATAACATTTATTTCACTTTTGTGCCTTTTTAATATATCTTGATAATATCTTGGAGCATTTTTTTTACACAGATCCTGAGTTTTTAGCTTGTTCCTAGTTATTATGTATACTTTCTTGAATAAAATCTCTTTTCTTTAAAAAATGCTCTTTGGGTTTTGAAATGTCTAAAAGAGTTATTGTGGCTTTTGTGGTGGTGGCTGGTTCTTGTTTACTTTGTTTTTAGCCAGCTTTCTGTGTAACTCGCTAGTCTGAATAGATTTTTACTGCCTATCTTGATTTTCCAAGGGGAAAAAAATGAAAAAACGTCATATATCACCTGAAAATGACAACGTTGTCTTTTTGCCATTGACGACCCCTCTTGTTAGAGCTGTTTGTTTTATTGCCTTGACTGGAACTTCCAAGAAATGTTGCATAATCGTAGTGATGGAAGATACGTATCTGACACTTCTGTGAAACTCTTCTGTTGTTTCACCATTGCATATAATCTTCAGTGGTTTAAAATAAATAGATTTTGCATCTCATGTCAAGAACTACCTTTTTCCCAATTTTCTAATATTAATATTTGATTTTTATTAATTATTTTATTAATTAATACATTTTTATTATGGTGATTATAGAATATTTTTCTCTGGCCTATTTATGTTATATATTTTAATAGTAGCTCTCCTAATTTTCTTTCTTTAGAAAAAAATGCAACTTGGCCACGGGATATGATGTTTTTGACATAATATCAGATTCAGCTTCTTTCTGTCTTCTTTCTGATTATACAAATGGGAAGATAGTTTGCGTTTTCCCTCTCTTGTGCTAGTGCTGTCATTTTAGAGCCAGAGTTAGGATAGCTTCATAAAACCAATGAGGAAGCTTTGGATCTTCTATCCTCTCGGTTTTATAGAGCAGAAGAATGATCTGTTCTTCCAACTTGGAAAAACGCTGTTCATAAAAACATTTGAGCCAGAGCCATTTTTGGAGGTAAGCCTTTGACAACACTTTCAATGTCTTCCCCAGTTATTTTTTTCTGTTCAGGTTTACTGCTCCACCCTGAGTCAATTTTGGTCATTTATATTTTCCTAGAAAATCATCCCTTTCATTGAGATTTTCAGGTTTATTAGGACAGAGCAGCACTCAGTATTCTCTAGCAGTGCTTTTACACTCTTTCTTATCTATAGCATCATTCTCTTGTAACTAATTTTGTATATTTGTGTTTTCTTTTTTATTTTTAGTTAGACTTGTAAAGTTTGTTTATGTTATTGGTTCAGATATGGTACTACAAAGGTCCAGATCTCAGATTTTTTAAATAAATTTTAAGACTTTCTTCTTTGCCAATGAATTTCTGCTTCTTTCTCCATTTTCTCTTTACTGCTTTCCTAAAGCACTTATTATGCCATTCTTTTCTCATATCTTAGTTAAATACTTATTTAATATTCACCTTTTCTTATTAATAATAAGATATTTATTAATATAATATATTATTATATAATAATCACTATAATAATAATAAGATATTTATAATATCTTAATAATAATAAGATATAATATCTTATGTGCAATTGCCTGTGAGTGCAACTGTGGCAATGTTGCATAGTTTTACATAAGCAGCCTTCTCATCAATATTTTCAAAGTGATTCTGAATTATAGCTTTTCCTCTCATAGTTAGAAAAGCTATATATTTAGGACATTGTCTTCATTTTATGAGTTTGGGTTTGTTTCATTTAAACTGGCATCAGTAATTCATATATATTTTTACCACAGTATGTTTAGATCCTGCTATTATAAAATTTCTGCTTTGGGAAATACATTAAGGTTTATTTTGTAAATAAATATGTGATCAGTTTATATTAATGTTTAATGTATATTTTTAAATAAAATGAATTCCATTTTTAGGGCTCAAGTCTGTACTACCAATGTCTATTATAGTACTTTCGTTAGCTTTCTTAAATTCATTATAATCTTCATTATTTGTGACTTTTTGTATCTTTTAGAAACAAAGAGTGGTAAATTATTTTATTGGGTTTCTATATATTTCTCCTTGTATTTTTAATTGGTGTTCTTCGTGTACTTTGAGGTGATGTTGTTCAGTTATGTGTATGAGATATATTTTCATAGTGAAGTGTGCCTTTTGAAATATGACACCCTTTTTTAAAGTAACATTTTGTGTCTTGCATTTTGATCCAATATAAATATTTGCACTCATCTTTCTTTGAGTGTTTATGAGTAAGGCTTTAACTATCAATGTTACTTTTAACTTTTCTGCGTCATTTTGATTAAGATGCGTTTTCTTTAAAGAAAAATAACATTAATACATGCTTCTAATAGTTGTTTCACAAGATTAAATAGAATAACACAATAAAAACAAATAGTGTAGTATTTGACATATAGAAAATGCTCAATGAGTACCAACTAATAATTTCATGAAAAGCATGCATTCAATTTTCTTTTTGAGACAGAGTCTTGCCCTGTCGCCTAGGCTGGAGAGCAGCAGAGCAATCTCAGCTCACTGCAACCTCCGCCTCCTCGGTTCAAGTGATTCTCCTGCCTCAGCCTCCCAAGTAGCTGGGATTACAGGTGTCCGCCACCACGCCCGGCTACTTTTTTGTATTTTTAGTAGAGACGGGGTTTCACCATGTTGGCCAGGCTAGTCTCGAACTCCTAACCTCAGGCGATCTGCCCATCTGGGCCTCCCAAAGTGCTAGGATTACAGGCATGGCATTGAATTTTTAAAACAAAATTGAAATTTCGGAATTATAATTCAAGACTATCGTCTTTATTGTTACATATTTTATTTTAGGCATTCTTCTTAACATCTGCTCTAATCCTTTCTATTTTTCATATGCTTTTCCTGGTTCTTTCTTGTTAAGTCTACTTTACTTCCTCAGGCCCTGTGCTAAATGTGATGGATGCTGCCATGAGCAAACCTAAAGGGCTTACATTCTAGAAGGAAAGGCAGACTCAAATCAAATTATCACTCAAACTACCAAGTAAAATTACAACCATAATACATGCTTTGGGATACGTGAGCATAGACTCGCAACTACCACCTTAGATTCATATAACATTTGCAAAGCACTTTTCATACATTATGTCCTGTGAGAAAAATTACAGTCATAGAAGTAGTATCCCTTGACACTACATGATTAAAGGGTAGGTGGTTATTTCTTTCAAAACAGACATTTCTTATACAAAATGTCATGTACCACTCACTCTCAGAATCTGTCATTCTGAGAATACACAGAAATTTTGCCCATTAATGGGATTCAACATTT
Source organism: Theropithecus gelada (assembly GCF_003255815.1). NCBI lineage: Eukaryota > Metazoa > Chordata > Mammalia > Primates > Cercopithecidae > Theropithecus > Theropithecus gelada. Next base: position 68,909,459 of record NC_037684.1, read on the forward strand.
TCAGGGGAGAAAGGCAATAGAACATTCCCTTCCTTCCTTCCTTCCTTCCTTCCTTCCTTCCTTCCTTCCTTCCTTTCTTTCTCTCTCTTTCTTTTCTTTCTTTTCTTTCTTTTCTTTCCTTCCTTCCTTCCTTCCTTCCTTCTTTCTTTCTTTCTTTCGACGGAGTCTTGCTTTGTCACCCAGGCTAGAGTGCAGTGGCACAATCTCGGCTCACTGAAAGCTCCACCTCCCGGGTTCATGTCATTGTCCTGCCTCAGTCTCCCATGTAGCTGGGACTACAGGCGCCCGCCACCAGGCCCGGCTAATTTTTTGTATTTTTTTAAGTAGAGACGGGGTTTGACCGTGTTAACCAGGATGGTCTCAGTCTCCTGACCTCATGATCCGCCTGCCTTGGCCTCTCAAAGTGCTGGGATTACAGGCATGAGCCACCACGCCCGGCCTGAACATTCTGTTTCTTAGGTAAAACATCCAAGAATGCAGTCTGCAACCCTACTACTTTAGAAGGGTAGGGGGGAAACTACTGAGAGATTAGATGTTCAATAAATATGCATTACATGTCTTCTGTTGACTAAGAACTGTGCTAAGCTGTGTAGATACAATGAAAATAAGACATAGTTCCTGTCTCATAGACCAAGCCACCCGTATGACAAGTTCCATAGTGAGGACCATGGAACACAGAAGACTCAGAAATTGGACAGTACTTGGGGACAGTTGTAGCCCTCTCCATATATTGAAATACAGAAAAGCTGTATCTTTCCTGCAGTCAGAATTGTGTAAAGATGGAATGAGTTTTCTGATGAGAAAATATGTTTCTCTCCCACCAGTCTGTGGACTTTCAACTTCTTTATCTCCTCTTTTGTCAGTGCTAAATGTCCCATATGCATGACTTTTTAAAGTGTTTATTACAGGAATTTTCAAAGATTCAGTGGTACTAAAAATAATATCATAATTATCCACGTACCCAATCTCCAACACCATTAAACGATAACATTTATCCAAATGTGCTTTGAATCTCTAATTAAGAAGCAAAATTTTAAAGATGAAGTTGAAACCTCATTTGTCACCCTACTGATCCCATTCCTCTTCTTCCTGCCCCGGAGTTTGTGTGGCCCTGAAGTTGATGTCACGCTTTTTCATCCATGTTCTTATATATTCACTACATCAATACATCTGACTTTTTTTCTGGAAATTTTAACCCCAAACCACTTTCTTGCTCAAAACCCTTCAGTGGCTCCCAACTGTCTACACCAATGATCCCCAAATCAAGTCATCTTCTGAATCTTCTCAGGAGTTTCAAAATTATATAGATTCCTGGGTTGTCTTTGGGGACTTTGCAAATTTTCAGGGTTTCTCAACTTTCAAGCTATTGAGACTAGGGGCTACACAATTCCTCATGGCAGGGTCTGCTCTGTGTCTGGTGGGATGTTTAGCAGTGTCCTGGCCTCCACTCATTAGGGGTCGGTAGCTCCCCCACTAGTTGTAACAACCAAAAATATTCCCAGAAATTGTGATATTAATCACGTCTTTTATTTTCTGTATTCTGAGGCTTTGATACCTGGAGCCTTGCTCACCCTGGAAGGCTGCTCTTCCCAGAGTTAGCCAGTTCCTAGGTATAATAAACAACTTGTCTGTAAATATGATTTTCAAATACAAACCAACCCATCCGGAGCCCACACAACCACCACCTTCTCTATTGGGCTGTCACACTGCAGGCCACTCTCCACCTGCCCTAATAACCCCAGGGCTAGGGGCCAGACAGCTAGGGACAGCCCTGTGCCCCAGAGCCACTGAAATTATCCAAACTAGCCAATCATGAATCTGCTTACTCTGCCTCACCTGTTCCTTGCTGCAGGAACCACAAGAAAGTTTCTTACCCACAATCCCCACTCCCCAGACTCCTGACCAATCGAGGTGCTTCTGCACCTGGCCCTGTGTGGTGTGGCCTGCCCTCATTGTCAGCAACAACTTTGTTGTCAGTGGCAGCTGTCTTCTCATCTTTTGGCCTTATTACATATCAAATTTTCTACAATCCACTGTATTGTATTTTATTTTATTTTTTGAGACAGGGTCTCGCTCTGTTGCCAGGTTGGAGTGCAGTGGTGCAATCTCGGCTCCCTGCAACCTCCGCCTCCTGGGTTCAAGTGATGCTCGTGCCTTAGCCTCCTGAGTAGCTGGGAGTACAGGTGTGCGCCACCACGCCCAGCTAATTTTTGTGTTTTTAGTAGAGACGAGTTTTCACCATGTTGACCAGGATGGTCTCGATCTCCTGACCTTGTGATCTGCCCACCTTGGCCTCCCAAAGTGCTGGGATTACAGGCGTGAGCCACTGCGCCTGGCCAATCCACTACGTTTTAAAGCAATTGCCAAGTGTCTTATCCCAGATTGAGAAGGACTAGGTTAATCTGAAACCTGGAAATCTGTATCTTAAAAAAAATTATCTAAGTGATGTGAGATCACTGGGTTTGGGAACCATGAATCTTTAGACTCTAGGCACAAGAGTTGAGTCTGGCCTTCAAGGCCTCTGACAATCTGGCCCCATCACACATGCGTTCCTTCTCCTCTCTTGCCACACGTGTTGCTGCCTTGCCCCTTCGTCTGCAAAACTGATTCTTGAGGATATGCTGAGCCCTCTCACTTTGAAATCTGCTCTAAATGCAGACTCCGGCTTTTCCAATGACCTCTTAGACTTCTAATCTCACAGGCATTTTTAAAAATAATACATGTTTGTTTACTAAAGGAGTTAACTCACCCCTTCATGGTGACACATCTGAAACAGTTAAAAGGCTACTCTCATGCCTTAATGCTTTACAAACCCTCACACAAATATGAGGCAGTAATTACAAGTTTACACTCTCAAACACAGGCTAAGGCCCTTCTCGCAGTTTAATTTTATATCTGTTGCTATGGTTATTTGATTCCTGTCTCTCTCCCACACTAGACTAAAGATTTCCCAAGGTCAAAGATCAAGTCTATTTTTGCTCATATCCACATTACTTTACAAAGTGTCTGGCAATAAACATTTGGTGCACAAATGAATTAATTGATTAATTAACCGACTAATTAATTACTATCTTATCTTGTCTTTTCAACTGGATTTCAAACGTTTGAGGATTATTTTGCTTCCAAGTTTCCTTTCAACCCTGTAAACACAGTTACGTTTAAACAGTACATATTGAAACAATAAATGATTACTATTATCTGAACTGCATTAGTGTTATCAGTAGTACTTTACTGAGACTACCGACAGAAGCCAAGTACTCATTCGATTTATGTTTTTAAATGAGCAGAATCCCTTTGAACAAAAAACAACTGCATTTGCAAAGCAATATGATGTTATTTATGACCATTATGTCATCGCCTATTCAGAAAGGACAGATCTAATGCAAAGTGAGCATTAGTGCCTAAAACCAAAAAACTCTCCTCGCGTTTGACGAACGTCATTATGGTCAGGATGATTCCAAAAATTGAATTGAACTAGCAGAAAGTGTCTTCTGACATTTTTTATTTCGGTTTAATATATGGAGATACATTCAACCTGAGGAAAACAAAGTTTGTTTTCCCATATTGGTGTTTTCCCTCCTCAGTGTCTTCATTTATTACTTACAAAGAAGAATGCTAGCATTTTCTTTTTTTTTTTTTTTTTCTTCAGAGTGATCATTGTGTGTGCTTAGGAGACACTGACTTGGCAGTTAACTGTGAGAACGTGGGAATTCCCAGCCCCAGCCCCAACCCCTGGGCAGGTGGGACCTAGAAGCTCTGTGTAGACAGTTACACCCCTGGCCATGGTGGGGAGGACGTGGCCTTCAGAGGGTTGAAGAGCAGGAGCAGTGAATAGTTTATTCCCAAAAGACTTCTTTCTGCCTTCATCATTCTAACACAATGAAGACCTACTTGCTCCCCCAATTTTAGATTTAGTTTGTACCTACAGGGCTTGGAACACTGAAAATAAAATACTGAATTACAGACAGCCTGCAGGCATTCTAGAACAGTCTGTCTACCTCTCTCAAAGAATAATTATGAAGCAGCGCCTCAAGGTCCAGGGAATTTGTCCACCATCGTTTGTATAATAACTGCCAGTGCAGAGATCCTGAAAAAAAGTCTCTGTTTTTTCTATGATGTACAAACTTCCTTAAGAAAATAAATCTGCACTTCAAAATTTATATTCCAAGGCTTGAAAACAAAAGCACATCGCTGTTTCTCAAAGCAAGAAAAGATTTGTTCTAAGTGGCTCCAGAGGTGATTGCTGTTCAAAGAGCCGAGATAAGAACCCACAACCACTTCACATCGTCAGCAGACAGGAGCAGTTCATGCCAGACAGCAGGAATCAGCTCAAATCCACTCTGTGTCCTTGCTCACTCTTTCTGTCTGACTCCCAGTCCCACCCCACCTCCGTCCCCACCTCTATCCCACGGCCTCTTCCTCTTCTCATCCCTGGCATCTCCCCACTTTCTTACCTAGTATCTGACTCTCCCCCTCCCTTCCTTTCTTTCAGCTGTTCCCTCCCTCTCTCCTCTTTTCTGTGCCCCATAACCATCCTTTTCTCTCCTTTCTTCCTTCCTACCTTAGAACTGTCTGCATCCCTGTTTAAGGTTTGGATCTGTCATTGATCCCTATAAAATTAGATGCACTATAAATAGATGTACAGAATTGCCTTGAAGTCAAAGTGGAGAAATCTGAGAACTCTTTCTCTTTCACTATATTTGAGCCTTCTTTATCATTAATAATGGCCTCTTAGAACACCTTAGAATGGTTGTACCTTATTTTGGGAAGCTTTCTGAGAGTGGGACTTCCCACCCTCTAGGAATTCAAGATGAAAACATTCACCCACCTGTTGATCTCCAATAAGCCCATCATGCATTTACTACAATGGGAATTGGTTTATCTAGAGAATACATGAAACAAACAGGACTCTCAATGAGTCCAATAGAAGTGACAGCCCAAGTGATAGGGACAGGAGGCAGGGAAATTCTAGGCAGAAGTGGACCAGTCTCTGATGAGGGCCCCACCCTTAAGCCAGGAACTGTGGCCCAAAGTGAGAACTTACATTCCTGTTTTCCTGCTCAAATGTTTCCTTTTCCAAGACCACCCGTGCCCTGTCCCACCCCCATCCTGTGCCCATAAAAAACCCCAGGCTCAGCCAGCACTGACAGGAGAAGCAGTTGGACATCAGAGACTACTGTTGGAGGTTGGAGAGAGGTGGCTTGACTTCAGAGGGACAGCTTGATGGTATAGCTTCAGAGAGGAGTCTGGCCAGGGACAGCTGGGTTTCAGGGGAAGATTACCTTCCCACTCCATCCCCTTTTCAGCTCCCCTTCCCACTGAGAGCCACTGTCATCAACAATAAAATCTCTTGCATTTACTACCTTCAATTTGTTCTTGTGACCTCATTCCTTCTGGATGCTGGACAAGAACTCGGTACCACGAGTGTGGGTGCAAAAGGCTGTCACACTGACCCTCCGCTGAGCTGTTAATACTTAAGCTGTCTGCAGACGGCAAAGCTAAAAGGGTACTCTAACGCTTTTTCTCGGGCTTTGGGGGTTATGGACACCTTCCCCCAGATGCTGCCATGGGGCCAGTATAAAGTTCGTTCTTGCCAGCACCCAAAAGTGCTCACCCTGGCTCCTGCACCTGATCACCTGTGCTCCCCCTCCTGCAAGCAGTGGAGCAGTGAGTGAGTGGAGTTGGCCCCTGCTGGCACCCATGCACTCCAGTTTCCACCCACGAATGGGGTCAGGGAAATATCCTGCTTCACAAGCACCAAGTTTGGTTTAAAAAACCACTCAGTTAAGTGGAAGAGGGAGTAGAAAGAGCAGGAAATAGGGGTTCAAGGCCAGGCCTTCCCAGTCAAGAGAGAGTGAGCCATGGCACCCAGACACTTCATTGACAGAAGCCCTGTCCTTCCAGGGCTCTTAGATTCCCTCCCTCAATCTGGCCCCAAGTATACCTCTGCCGGCCCCTTGGAACTCTGCATTGGTAACCCAGCCTGAAATTTACTGTGAAGCTTGAAGCTGAACAAGCTGATGACCACAGCTTCTTCCTTGTCCTTCTTCTCTGTGCTTGTCCAGCTCAAGTCATAGCAGCCCACAGATATTTTGAACAGGACAAGAGCCTCATGATCTTCACTTGCCTTTATCACTTTACATCCAGAGATCAGCTTATGAAAGCCTCATAAATGAACATATATATAAGCCCATTTTGATGACAGATCACTTTAAAAAAAAACACTTTGATTGAGATATAATTGAAACATAATAAACTGTCCATATTTAAGGTACACTATTGGGTAAGTTCTGACATAGGTATATGCTGTAAAACCATCACAAAATGTATCTTACACAATTAAGATAATAAATGTATCCATCACTCATAAAGTTGGCTTTTCTGTTTGTTTTGGGTTTTTTCAATAGACTTTATTTTTAGGGCAGTTGTAAGTTCACAACAAAATCGAGAGGAACACACAAAGATTTCTCAAACATCATTGTGTCCACACATGCACAGCCTGACCCCTTGTTGTTCTCCACCAGAGTGGCACATTAGTTACTGCTGATGAATCTTCATTGGCACATCCTTATCACCCAGGTCCATAGTTTATATTAGAGTTCACTCTTGCTGTCATACATTCTATGAGTTTGGGCAAATGCATACACCAGTATAGTATCAGACAGAATCGTTCTTTGCCCTGAAAGTCCTCTGTGCAAATGAATAGGATACGTAAAGCGCAGATCACTTTTTAGTAAAATGTTGCCTTGTTTTGATTTGACAGCATAGGTGATACTACCAATCACTGGAGAGAATGTAAAAATAGAAAAAAGATGACCTGAATCCAAATCTCTTTTTCCTTCTGAAGTTCACTGTTGATTCCTTAGCCTCCCCCTTTCTTTCTTACTCTATTTATAAAGTTTTTACTTTCTAATACAGCCTGTCAATATTTTGAATTTTTTTTCATTAGCAGCACACTGCATAGTGTGGGGGAAATATCTTTATATCAAAACTAATTGTACATATAAGCCATGTTTCCATGCATGTAGACCATAAGACAGTTCAAATATTTTGGGGTAGTATGAGCTCAATCTGAGTTCAGGCAGTCCAAACCCTGATAACCCAGCAGAAAGTTAATGCTGGGTTATAGGATTTGGAGTGCCTGAACCATGTCATTGGGTAATGAACTTTGTTTTACACTGCCCTCTCCCTCCGTCAATTTGCCTCCTCACTGGTTCTCTTTCAGTTCCTGTACATGTCACATATTCTCCTCCCTCAAGGCCTATGCATTTTTTCCTTTCAGTTTCTAGTGATGTTCTTCCACATCCTTTACCTAGATACCCTCTTCTTACCTTTTATGTCTCAAATAAAACATAATATCTTTCTTGTGAAACACCCTTAACTAAACTTCCTCCCTGTTGTTCTATCTCATATCCCTTGTCCTTTCCCTGTAGAATTGCACTGTTCAGTAAGTAGTCACTACCTGCATGTGGGTGTTCAAATGAAAATTAATTAAATTTAAATAACATTTGAAATACAGTTTTTCAGCACATTGCATGCATCTAAAGTGCTCAATAATCGTATGCAATTAGTGACTACCCTATTGAACACATAGGTACAGAAGATTTCCATTATCACAGAAGTTTGCACTGGAGAGTAGTCCATCTAGATCATTTAGTATAGTTCCTAATTTTACATTAATTCTGTGGGATGTTTTTGTTTGCTTGGTTGATGTTTACCTACTTCTGGACTGTATAGTTTATGAGTGCAAGAATCATGAAATATTGATCAGGGCTCTATACGTATTTTGGGGATGAAAGAATGGCATGAATCAAGTCCAAAGCCAGTACATTGCAAGAATACACAAGAGAGGAAACATATGTGCAGATGAGAGGCAATGACCCTCATATTTTTAGCTCTGGTTGGAAAAACCATGAAAGTATACAGAGGGGAAAAAAAGGATACTGGGCTGTCCAATTAACAATGGAGTAAAAACATTTTTTCCCATTCTCCTTCCTAAAATCAAATAAAGGCAATAAGAAGAACAAAAAAACATAGAAGAGAAAGCCTCTTGAAACCGAGAAGCATCTGCAACCACAAACTACAAAATACAGCTGCTAAACAAAATGAAAGTTGGATCAAATTGGTGGCAAATATCAAGAGTGAATATACTCTGCGGCACGGTACTGCAAATGTCAGTTCCATCACCTTAAAAAGGCCAGCCAATGGCTCCTTGCTGGAACGTCTGGATGTGGGGACTGCTTGAGCCCTGGAAACATCTCTAAGTCCCATTCCACGTTATCTAGTGACAGGGAGAGCCGGTGCTGGATGATAAATTACACAGAAACAGTATCATTGTGAACAGCCAGTGGCCTGTATGGCGAGGTAGAGAGGTGGCAGTCACCATCTACTGAAATGCGATACACACTAAATCCCGTCCCATAAGTACGACTGCCTATTACACACAGGTGATCGATGTAGTCATTCCTTGGAGAAAGTGGGAGGAAATTGAGCTGTTAGCAGAAACCCACTCCAAAGTTCGAGGAAGAGTGCCTTGTGCCCTGTAAAATGTCCTCCTGTACTCCTCCTCTTCCAATTTTTTAGCAAATGCTTTACCCAGGCAAAAACGTCTCCCATTTAGAGATAAGTAATAATCAGAAAAGATCCAGCCTGAGAAATATGCATAAATATGCATGGATATAACTGGATGGAAGAAAGAAACATGCCAAACAAAAGCCAGATGGAGGCTAGACCTCAGAAGAATTACTCTGCAAGCAGAACAACAGTGCACACAAACATTTATCCAGAGTCAAAGAATTGATGATGGTGCCTGTGAAAATCAGAGCTCAAAGAAGAGATATAGGGATCAAAGAAGGCATGATAAGGCAATACAAAGAAATAAATGTGAGCTGAGAGAGATCTGGTGAAAATGCAGAAGAGAAAAAAAATGTTAAGCTAAAGCCATGCTGAAATTAAAATAAATATTGCTGAGAAAGAGAGACATGAAGGACAGGCTGAGTTAGAAAGAAATGAACAAAACATGTGGAAAAGCCAAAGAGTTACAGAGAAAATAAGGCATAGTGAATAAACATGCATGTAATTTGTGAAGCCCACTAAAGGAAACTGAACAAATGTAGTAGAAATAAAATATCCAAACATATGAGAGAAGATATTTTATAAAACAAAGGTAGATACGTATCTTATGATTGAAAGATCACACTGTGTCCCAAGAAAAACTGATCAATCAAAACATAGCCATTGAATTTTTTGGCTTCCATGATTAGAGGTAGTATCCTATAACATCCAGCAACTCCTCTGTATGTCTCCCCAGCCTCTCAATAAATAACCAAGCAAAATAAACACATGTATTTTTAAAAGCTACCTATAGGGCAAAAGAAAGAGTCAAACTGGGTTCAAAGTTCTATAAAGCAATGTCTACAACTCCTCAGTTAAGGAATGGGACCAAATGTTTTACAGCAAGACGGACATATTTAAATATGCAGGAACGAAATAAACATAACATCCATAAGTCCTTGTGGGAAAAAAACAAAGTATCTGATAACTTAATTGAGATTTCCAAGAGACAAATGAAAAGACATGAAAAAAAAATTGAAAATGTTTGTTAAACCAACTTAAAGAATTTCGAAAACTATAGCCACAGAAAACAATATAAATTTTTATTAATGCTGAAAAAGTAGAAAACATAATGAAATTTTCTATTTGGAGGGTAATCTTTTCCTTAAAAATTCCTTGTAGGCAGGGTCTGGTGGCTCACACTTGTAATCCCAGCACTTTGGGAGGCTGAGGCAGGTGGATCACCTGAGGTCGGGAGTTCAGGACCAGCCTGACTAACATGGAGAAACCCCATCTCTACTGAAAATACAAAATTAGCTGGGCGTGATGGTGCATGCCTGTAATCCCAGCTACTCAGGAGGCTGAGGCAGGGGAATTGCTTGAACCCGGGAGGTGGAGGTTGCGTGAGCTGAGATCGCACCATTGCACTCTAGCCTTGGCAACAAGAGCGAAACTCCATTTCAAAAAAAAAAACAAGATTCCTTGTAAAGTGAATTATCAAAATAAAAACATTGTACTTCATTCAGTTACAAATAAAACATATCGCCTCAATATTTGAGTAATTGAATCTTTAATTTAAATAAAAATAAGGCCAGGCACAGTGGTTCATGCCTATAATCATAATACTTTCAGAGGTGGGAAGATCTCTTGAGCCCTTGGCGTTCAAGGTGGCAGTGAGCTCTCGCTCACTGAACTCTAGCCTGGGTGATGGAGGAGCGAGACCCTGTTTCTAAAGACATGAAAATTGTTAAAAATTAAAAATAAATAGTAGGCCAGGCACGGTGGCTCACGCCTGTAATCTCAGCATTTTGAGAGGCTGAGGCAGCGGATCACAAGGTCAGGAGATCGAGACCATCCTGGCTAACACAGTGAAACTTTGTCTGTACTAAAAATACAAAAAATTAACCAGGCATGGTGGCGGGCGCCTGTAGTCCCTCCCAGCTGCTTGGGAGGCTGAGGTAGGAGAATGGCGTGAACCCGGGAGGCGGAGCTTGCAGTGAGCCGAGATGGCGCCACTGCACTCCAGTCTGGGCGACAGAGTGAGACTCCATCTCAAAATAAATAAATAAATAAATAAATAAAATAAATAGTAAATGACCCCCAAAATCTGTACAAATGATGCAAATAATTCACAGGATCATCACCACTACAAACCAGCAAATCATGGACCTGCCAGGGTTTACTAAAACCTGTGCAAACTATACTACTGAGAACGTGGCTGCATAGTGGTGCTCACTATGGCTGAGTTGCTCATAAATGTGCTTGCCAGGAGATGTCTCATAATCTGAATTTCTCACATATCATAATTCCCATGAGTCTCACGGGACCATCTTATGCCATAACTTTAAAAAATCAGACAGACGTGGGCAGGAGAGAAGCTAAAGAAAGTATCATTTCTTTGGTTTCCTCACCTTTCATAGAAACCATCAACAGCTACTGTCTGAAGATGATAAAAATAAAGACATATGCATATGGTTAGACAATTGTATGAACATATGTATCAGATGGAAAACACACACAGCAACACAAATACCCATCGCAAAAGAAGAAAACAAAGGAAGTATTTATAATGAAGTCATTTAAAATAAACATGAGCGTAACTCCCCGAGTGACCTCCCTAAATAAATAGCAGCACTCCTTCCCATAACCATGCTCCTTATTCCTATTTTCCTACTTTATTTTTTTTCCACAGCACTTAACCACCACCATTGCATATTTATTTGTTGTTATTCTTATAATTTTTCGCCTCTCCTAACTAGAAGTCAATTCTACGAAGGCAGAAATTCTATTTTGTTCACTGCTGTATCCCAGCATTTAACATCATAGTTGGTATAACTGTCAGTGCTCAATAAGTACTTTTTAAAATAAATGTATGGGTAAAAACAGAAAACTGATACAAAATGAAACTACAGAAATGAAGCCAAACAAAGATAACATAACAATAAATGTGAATAAAACAAATTCAGTTATTCAAAGGAGAATAATCACACTATGGGTCAAAAACATTAACCAAATACAATATACTGGTTAAAATATGTAAGCTCTGAAGTAAAAATGCAAATTTGATTTCCAAATCAAAGGTCTTATCAATCCTCTTTTAAGATGACATTCTAAGGCTACAGGTGGCTAATCTGTGTAAAGCAAGACACAGAAAAGTGCCCAGTACATGGTGCACAGTCAGTAACTATTAGGGGCAATGGTAAAAGCAGAAGTGAGCTTGGTTGTATCAATGGTGACAGCAGTGGTAACTCAAACCAAATGACTTCATAGGGTTACAATGAAAAGCATCAGTGTCAATCAGAATGGCTATAATTAAAAAGTCAAAAAATAACAAATGCAGGTCAAGTTGCAGAGGAAAGGGAACGCTTATACACTGTTGGTGCAAGCATGAATTAGTTCAACCTTGTGGAAGACAAGACAGTGTGGTGATTCCTCAAAGATCTAAAACCAGAAACACCATTTGACCCAGCAATCCCATTACTGGGTATACACCCAAAGGAATATAAATGATTCTGTCATAACGACACATGCACGTGTATGTTCATTGCAGCACGATTCACAATAGCAAAGACATAGAGTCAACCTAAATGCCTATCGATGGTAGACTGGATAAAGAAAATGTGGTACATATATGCAATGGAATACTACGAAACCATGAAAAAGAATGAGATCATATCGTTAGCAGGAACGAGGGTGGACCTGGAGGCCCTTATCCTTAGTAAACTAATGCAGGAACAGAAAACCAAGTACGGCATGTTCTCACTTATAAGTGGGAGCTAAATGATGAAAAACATGGATACATAGCGGGGAACAACACACACTGGGAGGGAGTGTGTGGAGGGAGGAGGAGGAAGGAAGGAGGAAGAGGAGCAGGAAAAATAACTAATGGGTACTAGGTTTAATACTGAGTGATGAAATAATCCGTACAACAAACCTCCATGATACAAGTTTACTTATGTAACAAACCTGCGCATGTACCCCTGAACTCAAAATAAAAGTTAAATAAAAAAAGAAAAAGAATCTGTTATCATGACAGTGTAAAAGACTGAGTCTGATGTGGTCTGGAGACTGTGAGAAACATTCTCCAAGGAAATTATATTTAAGCTGAGACCTGAAGGATAGATGGGAACTAGTCAGGCAAAGAGCAAGACAGTGGGCAGAGAAAATGGAAAACAAAATTTGTGTGTGTGGTAGGGGAGGAGAGGAATAGCATTTAAGGCATCAGCAACAGCACGTGTGAGTGGAATACATTGCAGAGAAATGCCAAATACTCCAGCCTCGGGAAAAAGTCTCATCCCCACAGCACACACTTTAGTTAACAGACACTGCAATGGGAATTTTTGTTGTTAAGGTATTCAATTGACTTAACAAATACTTATGTCAGCTCTTATGTGCCAGGCACTCTATCAGATGCTGGGGATAGAACCAAGGTATGCAGAGCCCCTTGGCTTCACGGAGCTTACAGTGGGAAATTTTTTAAAGTAAATGATAGGCACACTGGGTTTTACTATGAAAAATAGCAGAGTGCCGCAGAAGCATACAGCAGGTAAACCTAATTTAATTCTGGGGTCCAAAAATTATCCTAGAAAGCGTAACTTTTAGGAGAACACTCAAAGGAAAATTAATTGCTCTTAAGGTGGGTGAGGAGGAATGAACAAAACATTTGTGAAGGTATTGAGGTAAAAGAAAATGCAGCAGTAGAGCATTTGAAAGAAATGCAGTATGTCTGAAACAAAGAGAACCAGAGAGAGAGGGAGAGCAAGAGTGTGAGAGAGAGAGGTGCAAGCAGAGAGAAGCTGGAAAGAGACAAGGCATGATAGCCTGCATTAAGAACTATATTTTCAGTTGGGCGCAGTGGCTCATGCCTGTAATCCCAGCACTCTGGGAGGCCGAGGCGGGCAGATCACGAGGTCAGGAGTTCGAGACCAGTCTGGCAAACATGGTGAAACCCCCATCTATACTAAAAATACGAAAATTAGCCAGGCGTAGTGGTGGGCACCTGTAATCCCAGCTACTTGGGAGACTGAGGCAGAATTGCTTGAACCGGGAGGCGGAGGTTGTGGTGAGCTGAGATCATGCCACTCCACTCAAGCCTGGGCAACAGTGTGAGACTCCGTCTCAAAAAAAAAAAAAAAAAAAACGAAAAGAAAGAAAGAAAAAGAACTGTATTTCCTAAGTCCCTAAGAAATCACTGAACATGGATTGACCAATCCATTTTTCATATAATATGAAAGATTGTTCTGGTTATTGTGTGGAAAATTGCTTGGAGCAGCCGAACATGGAAGCTGCAGAGGCCACATGTATTTGTCAGTGTAAGTTTTGTTGTCCTATGGTAATAAATATCCCCCAAATCTCAGTGGCTCAAATAATAAAAATGTTTTTCTCACTCAGGCTGCACATCTTTCATGGATTCTGGTCCACCTCGTCCTCACGCGGGGATGCAGACTGACAAGTTTCCACCATGAAGGGTTGTTATGTGCCATAGCAGGGAGAGGAAAATGGAGCAAATCAGTCACCAGCTCGTCACACAGCAGAGTGTCCCACGTCACATCTGCTGATATGTTATGGCCAAAGTACATGACTATCTCCAAGGAGCTGAGAGGTGAAATACCGACATTCGTCTGGATGGAGTAGAACCAGGAGAGTCGTAAACATCCTATGGACTACACACTGTTTAACAAGATGCAACAGTATTCTAGGTAAGAGACCATGGAGAGGCATTTATGAAAGCATTTTTAAATCTAATTAAAATTATTAAAATTTGTCGATTAATTGGATGTGAGAGTTGAGGGAGATGGAAGAGTCAGGGATCATTTCCCTGTGATGGATAGGACAACTGGATAAATGCTGTAAAGTATCCTGAGTTGGAGAAAGTAGAAGATATTTTGGAGTGGGAGGGAACATTCAAACAGAGATGTCTAGTACACAGCTGGAAATGAGATCAGAAGAGAGGTCTGGGCCGAAAAATAAATTTTAGAGTGTTTGACACCCAAATGGTACTTGAAACCAATGGAACAAAGATTTGTGTGGGAGGGTAAGCAAATCATTGTTCTTTGAGACTTTCTTGATTTTGGCACTGAAAGTCGTATATCATGCGAATATTCTCAGGCTTGAACGAACTGCAGTAGTTGGTCACCCTGTGAAAGTGTGTGAATAAAAAGAACACCAAGACAGATTTGTGAGGTGAAAACATGTACTGGTCAGGTTGAACAAGAGGAGTTGTCAAATGATACTGAGAAAAACAGTCATGAAGACAGAAGACAAGTCAGAGGAATATCAGAATCCCAGAAAGCAAGGAAAGAGTTTCAACAAGGAGAGAGTGAGGGGCCAACAGGGCCAAATGGTACCCCAAGGTTAGGTAGGACTCAGATTGCAAATGTCCGTTGATGAGGGACTGGAAAACAGCTGAAATAGGACTCCCAGTTGTTCACACAGCCAAGCAGAGATCAGGCAGGGAGGGGATGGCTTGTCCAAACACAGGAGGCTGACACATTAGGAAGGGGTCTGAGCTTGTCCTGGGTGTAGTGACCAGATACAGCAGACAGCATGGCAGCTTCTCACATGGCAGAAAAGAAATGATGCAGATCTAGGTTCTTGACTTGCAGTTCACTGCATACCTCCTCAGGCTGCTGGACTGCAGAATTCCAAAGGAATTCATTTAACACATAAGAGGAATCAAAAAGAATACTCCTCAATTATACAAATGCAGGACACAGATAAAACTCTCTTTTAAAGGTGGATAGAGAGAAAATAGCCAACTGGGGCCTATGGAGAGACTCTGAAACATAAATGAAGATAAACTATAAGAAACATAAAGAAAATTTTAATAAACATGATGTTTCTTTCTCAGTACAATTCAAGAAAGCATGAATCAGTTATTGGGGTTTTTCCTATAGAGTTGTAGGAATTCCTTACATATTTTGGGTACTAACTCCTTATTAGATATATGGCCTACAAATGTTTTCTTCCATTCCACAGGTTGCCTTTTCATTCTGCTAATTGTTTTCTTAGCTATACAGAAGCTTTTTAGTTAATATAATTGCACTTACCTAGTTTTGCTTTTTTTTTTTTTTTTTTTTTTTGCCTGTGCTCTTGGTGTTTTATAGAAGAGATTATTGCCCAGACCAACATCTAGAAGATTTCCTCCCATGTTTTATTTTAATATTTTATGTATCATGTCTTATATTTAAGTCTTTAATCCACTTTAGTTGATTTTTGTATGTGTCATGAGATAGTGCTCTGATTTCATTCTTTTCCATGTGAATATCTCATTTTCCCAACACAATGTATGAAAGAGATTCTTTTTTTCCATAGTATATTCTTGGCACTCTTGGTAAATATCAGTTGACCATATATGCCTGGGTTCCATTCTGGGTTCTGCATTCTATTCCATTTGTCTGTATATCTGTTTTGATGCCACACTGTTTTGTTTACTGTAGGCTTTAAGGGTCTTTAGTGTTTCCAAATGGATAATAGGATTTCTTTTTCTATTTCTGCAAAAATGCCATTGGGATTTTGTTGGAGATTGCATTGAATCTATTGATTGATTTGGGAAGTAGGGACATTTTCTCTTCTTAAGTTTTTAAGCTATCTCCTACAGGAAGGAAGAACATTTTAGCAATATTAATTCCTCCAATCAATAAACATGAAAAATATTTACATTTGCATCTTAAAAAAATTTTTGTCTGTGTTTCGTAGTTTCGAGAGTACAAGTCTTTCACTTTCTTGGTTAAGTTTATTCCTAAGTATTTTGGTTTTTTTGATGCATTTGTAAATGGAATTGTTTTCTTAATTTCTTTTTCAGTCTATAGAAATGAAACTAATTTTTTGTATGTTGATTTTATTTTCTTCCACTTCACTGAATATGTCTGTAAGTCAACAATTTCTCTCTCTCTCTCTCTCTCTGTCTCTCTCTCTCTCTGTGTATGTAGACTTTAGGATTTTAAAATATATATATATATATATAAATAAATATATATATATATATATATAGGACTGCATCATCTGCAAACAGAAATCATTTTACTTCTTCCTTTCCGGTTTGGATGCTTTTTTTTTTTTTTGGCTAATTCTCTGGTAAAGACTTCTTGTACTATGTAATTGAACAGAAGTGCCAAGAGTGGGTATCCTGGCCTTGTTCCAGATCTTAGAGTGAAAGATGTTAGCTTTCTAACCATTGAATATGCCGTCAACTGTGAGCTTGTCAATGTGGCCTTTCTTGTGCTCAGGTAAATTCCTCCTGTATGTAACTTATTAAGAGTTTTTATCACAAAGTGTTCAGTTGTGTCAAGTACTTTTTTCTGCATCTATTGAGATGATCATGCTATTTTTATCCTTCGTTCTGTTAATGTGGTATATCGCCTTGATTTATTTGCATAAGTAGAGCCATCTTCACATCCATTGGATAAATCTTACTTGGTCGTGATGTATAATTTTTTTTTAAATGTTCTGTTATATTCAATTTGATTGTAGTCTGTTGAGGAGTTTTGTGTCTGTTTGTCGGGGTTATTGGCCTATAGTTTTGTTGTGTTTTTTTTTTTTTCTTGAGGTGCTTTCATCTAGCTTTGATATCAGAGTAATGCTGGCTTCCTAGAATAACTTTAAAAGTGTTCCCTTGTCTTCTATTTTTGGAATAGTTTAAGAAGCAATAGTATTAATTCTTCTATATTTGTTTGGTAAAATTCACCTGCCAAGCTTACTGGTCTTGGGTTTTTCTTTGCTGACAGTTTATTATCATTATTATTATTCCTTCAATCTCCTTGTTTTTTATCGGACTGTTTAGGTTTTCTATTTGTTCTTTATTCACTCTTGGAAGAGTGTATGTTTCTAGGAATTTCTCCAATTCTTTTTGGTTGTCCAATTTGTCAGCATATAATTTTGTACAATGGTTTCTTATGATTCTTTTCTATGAAATCTTTTGTAATGGCTTCTCTTTCATTTCTGATATTTTATCTTTTTTTTCTTAGCCAATCTAGTTAAAGTTGTATTAGTTTTATTTATTTTTTCAAAATACCAGCTCATAGTTTTGTCAGTTTTTTAAAAAATGTTTTCTATTTTCTATTTTATTTCTGTTCTGATCTTTATTTATTTATTTATTTTCTGCTAATTTTGTATTTAGTTTATTCTTATATTCTAGTTCTTGAGATATAGTTAGGTTTCTTACTTGAGATCTTTCTTTGTTATAATGTAGGTGTTTACTGCTGTAACCTTCCCTCTTAGTACTGTTTTTGATGCATCTCATAAGTTTTGTTTTGTTGTGTTTCATTTTTGTTGTCTCAAAATATTTTCTAATTTTCTCTTGACTTCTTTTTAGACCCAATAGTTGTTTGAGAGTGTGTTGTTTAATTTTCATGCATTTGTAAATTTTTCTGTTTTTATTCTATTTTTCATTTCTAGTTTCATTCCATTGTGATTGGAAAAGAGACTTGAAATAATTTCAATCTTAAATTGTTAAGACTTGTTTTGTAGCCTAGCAAGTGATTTATTTTGAAAAATGTTTCATGAACACTTGAGAAGAATGAGTATTCTATTTCTGTTGCACTGGTCTAGAACCAAACCTACAATATCTCCGATGTATGTCTGAATACTTACCTTGAATAATTCCTCTACATAGATTGAGAACCACATTAGACAGTGTTACAGCTTTGTGTTTTGACTGTCAATATATAGAAAACTCAAGAGGAGAAAGTCTATTGTCCTTGTCTATATTTTTGCTCATGTATAATTTCTTCCTTTCTAATGTTCTGAGTCTTTCTTTTATTCTGTTCTTTATGTTTAGAGAACTTTATTGAGTCATTTTTTAGGGTAGATCTGTGGGTTTTAAATTCTGTTAGTTCTCTTTTATCTTATGTCTTTATTTTATCTTTATTCCCGAAGAATATTTTCTCTGGATATAGGATTCTGGGCTGATAGGTGTTGTTTTTTTTTTTTTTTCTTTCAACATTTGAAAAATATTGCAGCACTTTCTTCTGGCCTCTGTGATTGTTGAAGAGAAATCTACCATTATCCAAACTGTTTTTCCCATATAGCCAATATGTCATTTCTCTCTCATTGCTTTCAAAAATTTTTCTTTGCATTTAGTTTTTAGAAGTTTCACTATGATGTGCTTTGATGTAGATTTCTTACATCCTTTATTTTTATTTTTTCTTTTTTGGTCAATTTGGGATATTTTAAGCCATTATTTCTTCAAGTACTTTTTTGGCTCCACTGTCTTTCTTCTCCTCTTCTGGAACTCAAATCATACTTATGTTACATCTTTATTAAAGAGCCATATGCACTTGAGATTGTGTTCTTTCTTTTTTTTTTTTTTTTCCAATCTATTCTCTTTGTTGTTTAGAGTGGATAATTTTTATTGTTATGTCTTCAAGTTCTCTGATTCTTTCTTCTGTTCTCTCAGTTCTGTTGTTCAGTCCATTTGTTCAGTTGTCTATTTTGGTTATTATATATTTTAGTTCTAAAATTCCCATTTGGTTTTTTATCTTATATTTCCTTGTTGAAATGTTCTATTATTATTATCTGTCTCTTTTTGTTTGTTTGTTTTTTTGGTTTTTGTTTTTTGTTTTTTGTTTTTTTTTGAGACTGAGTCTTGCTGTGTTGCCCAGGCTGGAATGCAGTGGCACAATCTCAGCTCACTGCAAGCTCTGCCTACCAGGTTCTAGTAATTCTCCTTGCCACAGTCCCCCGCGTAGCTGGGATTACAGGAGCCCACCACCACGCCCAGCTAATTCCTGTATTTTTTAGTAGAAATGGGGTTTCACTATGTTGGTCAGGCTGGTCTCGAACTCTTGACCTCAGGCGATCCACCTGCCTCGGCCTCTCAAAGTGCTGGGATTATAGGCATGAGCTGTGCCTCGCCTGAAATGTTCTACTATTTTGCTAAAAAGTTCTTTGCTCTTGGTTTGATAAGTGATTTTTTTTTTTTATTATTGAAACCAGTGTATCTTCTGCATCATGATACAAAACACTGGATCGTATTGAAATCCTATTTTAGCAGGCCTTCTCCGACACCACTCTAGTGAATGAAAGGGGATACTGCCTCATTTCTGTGGATGGACTTGAAAGGTCTAGCTTCCCTTCTGTTGACACATGGCAGGCAAGGGAGAGGATTCCTGGATGCGGATGGGAGTCGAGGCTCCCACTAGGCATTCTCTGACACTATCCCAGCAAGAAGGGTACCTTATTACTATTTTATTTTATTTTATTTTATTTTATTTTGATACAGAGTTTTGTTCTCGTTGCCCAGGCTGGAGTGCAATAGCACGAACTTGACTCACCGCAACCTCCGCCTCCCGGGTTCAAACGATTCTCCTGCCTCAGCCTCCCGAGTAGCTGGGATTACAGGCATGTGCCACCACATGCGGCTAATTTTGTATTTTTGGTAGAGACAGGGTTTCTTCATGTTGGTCAGGCTGGTCTCAAACTCCCGACCTTAGGTGATCCACCCTTCTCAGCCTTCCAAAGTACTAGGATTACAGGCATGAGTCACCGCGCCCGGCCCTCATGACTGCTCTTTACATTGCCTCCACTGACACCATGGAGAGGGGAGCAGGTGGCCTTGTACCCACGGAGTGGGGATGAAAGTCCTGAATCTGTACTAAGCTTCTTTTGACACTGGCTGACAGGGGTATTTTAACCTGGCAACGTACTCTGGGTTCTTCAGTTGGTCTTGACTGGAGAGTATAGGGTATAGTTGCAGTTTTGTCTGTGACATTTTGCTGGAGCGGGAAGTTATGGTCTGAAAGTTTTCTGTCTTGCAAGGTTGACTCTTTTCTGGTCCATTGGCTAATGAGAACAGGCTTTCATTATGATCGCGCGTGCGTGTGCGTGTGTGTGTGTGTGTGTGTGTGTGTGTGTGTGTGTGTGCCTGTTAGTGTTTCTGGGTTGCTGGTTTCTTCACTTCCAAGTTTGGGATACATGAGGCAAACAAACAAACAAACAAAAAACCGAGGGGCCCCACCTCTGCCTCATTCATTGGCTCTTGGCACCTTTAGCCAGTCCCCTCCTCTCCATCTTTGAGACTCTTATTTTGTTTCTTTTGTACAGAATATCCAGAATTTTCAGTTACACCTAGCAGGAAGAAAAGGGAAGACTTTATCTACTCCATCTTTTCAAAAGTGGATGCCCAAGCTGTAATAATTTTAGACTGTAAAATTTTTTTTTTTTTTTTTTTTTGAGACGGAGTCTCGCTCTGTCGCCCAGGCTGGAGTGCTGTGGCTCGATCTCGGCTCACTGCAAGATCCGCCTCCCGGGTTCCCGCCATTCTCCTGCCTCAGCCTCCCGAGTAGCTGGGACTACAGGCGCCGCCACCTCACCCGGCTAGTTTTTTTTGTATTTTTCAGTAGAGACGGGGTTTCACCGTGTTAGCCAGGATGGTCTCCATCTCCTGACCTCGTGATCCGCCCGTCTCAGCCTCCCAAAGTGCTGGGATTACAGGCTTGAGCCACAGCGCCCGGCCTAGACTGTAAAATATTAAAGTATCAAATGTTGTAACAGAAATAGATATAAGTCAGATAAAAACCACTTAAGATCAGTAGGAATCCTAGCCAATTGGAAAGAGTAGAATTTGACCTCTGCACATACAATACTCCAAAATTAATTCCAAATAGATTAATTGCATAATTAATTAATTTAAAAAGTGAAATTATATATAAGAGAAAGAGAAAATATAAGCACATAATATATAATCAGAGAAGTGAAATTGTAATGTTCTCTACACAAATAATGGTTGTCTTTAATATGTAAATAATTCTTACAAATCAGTAAGAGAAATATGACTACTATAAGTAAAAAATAATTAGAGAAAGGCCCAAACAGATGATTTGCATAAAGAATACAAGTACCTAACAAATATGGGAAAATGCTCATCTTTTCAAATAATTGAAGAAGTAAAAATTAGACAAATTAATTCCTTCGGATTTTTGGTCCAGTTTAGTTTCGTTCCTTTTTGGCTTACTCATGAGCCTTTCAAATAAAATGAAAGCAATATACCTTTAGGTAGGTCTGAGCTGGGTCCTACCTTGCAAATCCAGCTGTGATGGGAACCAAAGTAATACAATCTTTTTGGCAGGAACTTCACCAGTAAGTATCAAAAATCGCAAATATCATCATTTTTTGGACCAAATAATTTCACTTTTGGAAATGTATCCCAAGAAAAAGATGATTAACATAAAGATTCATGGAGAAGAATACTAATAACATTAACTATTAATAACTGTAAAAGGTAAAAAATTAAAAATCCTAACAAAGAAGAATTGGTTAACTAAAGTGTGGCATGTTCATAGCACAGAATACCAAGTGGCTATTTTAAACCATGTTGTATAAGAATAGTTCATGCCATGGGAAAAATGCTCATAATTTACCATTAAGTAAAAAAATAAAAGTCAAACATTACAGTAGTTCAGACACTAATGCTATTTTCATAGGTAAAAATCTTCACAGAAATAACATATTAAGAAAACACAGAAATATTAGCGCTTGAAAATTAAACACGGGAATCATGATGTATTTTCATTTTTCTTCTTTGTATTTTTTTAATTTTCAAAATATATTATTACAAATCATACTTTTATATTTAAAACAAAACAATAAATGTATGTGGAGGATGTCCGGGGATGCCTTCAACTCCTTAATGATGGCTCTTTCTGACATTTTTATTCTGCCATCCTTAGCATTTTGGTTTTCCTTGCCACACTTGTTGCTGCCTCATCATAAGACAGCTATGGCACCTATAGATATCACAAATGCTCCAGGCTGGAAGAAGAAAGAGAGCCCACCCTCTACGCCTATACCTCTTTTAATCAGGACTATTTGTCAGAGACCCCTTTCAACAGACTTTTGCTTACATCCCCTATGAACATCCCAAAGCTACAAAGGAAGCCAAAAAATAAGTATGCAGTTCTGCAGACTCTTAGCGTAGATCATGACAAGAAAGAAGGCACTAGGAATGGATGCTGAGTGGGCCAATTGCAGTTTTTCACATAGTATTTTTATGTACAAAATTAAAAGCATATTTCGTAGAGTGCATGGACTGAATGCAGTGACAACCAAACTATGCAAGGATTGTGCTTTGCAGGCCCTGTAAAAAGCATTTGTGACATGTGACCATTAAAAGAAGTTAGGAGATGTACTTACAAACTATTCGGGCTCTAATCCCTGCATTGCAGGAGTCTGACACTATAAATGGTAAGTCTTCGTACTGAGAAAAGATTAGAAGGTTGATGTCGGGGTATGCATGTCTTAACCATCAACTCATTCACAGGCACTTTGTTGTACGGCATAGGGAAGAGCCCTTTCAAGCTGTGTTTGGTTACATGAAAACTAAGTCAGCCATCCAATCATTGCAGAAAAAAAAAAATCATCAAAAAGCAAGATTTGTCATACAACTGAAGGCAGCAAGCTGTTGGACAAAGAGCAAACAAAGCTTGCGGAGGTCAGGAGATCTGAGCGTTCCATCAGGTTCTGCCACTAAACAGCTGTGTGCCTTTGTGAATGTAATTAACATTGACAAATTTCAGTTTCCTAATCTCTAAGGTCAGGGGTGTGCAGAAAAGATTGCTTAGGGCACTTGGAGCATAAAATGGCTATATTCTATTATAATTGACATCTTATAAAAATTAATAACTGCAAAGGTAATGAATCACATTAAATCCCTCATTGCGAGTTGACAGGAGGGAACACAGAGAGATCTGAAGGAACAGAGATGGGCAGAGTCACTGGCTCTGTGTCAGCTGCTGTCATTTGCTGTAGACGGTACATTCCACAGAGGAAATGCAACAGATATAAACCTTTAGAACCCACTAAAACTCTGTCAACATTATCTTTGCATAATTGGGAAAATGGGTTTGCCGTGAAATATATTGAGCCCACACCCCAATTCAAGACCTGCTGTCCTTGTTGATTTCATTTCACAAAGCAAAAAAGGAGATACATTAGGAGTGAAAGGAATCACATTGGTGAGGAAGTTGTCACAATAGTTACTAAAGTCTTTCAGTCTGGGAATCAGAGGCGGTGCAAATGTATCAACTTCCAGGTTCAGATGAAAGTTATGGAAAGCTGTGGTTGTCAGCACAGGTTGTGATGGGGTTGGAATTCTCGCTGCACCATTTAGAGCTGTGTGACAGTCTGCAAGTTACTTACCACCTCTGTGCCTTTGTTTCTTATCTGTAAAATTAGGGACAATATTTGCACTTATCTCTGAGAACTAGGTAAAATTTAGATGTTTTTTAGTCCAATGCCTGGCCTCTAGGTACTTATTATCAGAGAGGTACTTTTTAATTCTTGAAGTAACTCAATGAATTTGCAACTAAGCTTATAAACTGTTAAGTAGGTGGTAACTTGTGGTGGATTTCTTAATTTGAGAAATAAAGTTTCTTTATGCAGAAATGTACGAAATGGCAAAAGTAGAAAGCTTACCTAAAGCTTAGGGACACTTTTACTGGAATACCTTTCCGGAGACTCATGCAGTTTTGCACAGAGCTGTTGCCGGCAGCCCTGAGCCGCTTCCTAGTACAGCTCTGCTCCTGGGTAAAAGGCAAGAGACAAGAGAGCTATAAACTCTGTGTAGTGCGGGAATATAAATGTATCATTGTATTCTGCTTGGACTACGTCCTTCAGCAAAGTGACAATTTAACTGAAAATGGTCATACAGACAGAACTGGCAGGTTTTCCATTACTGCCTATTCCTATTTCTCTTGCTGGAAATCTCTCCAGGATCCTTAACAGGTGGTCTGCTTCTGGTCCCTAAATTTGGAATGTCAAAATGGATTCTCAAATCAGTGGGGAAAGGCTGGGTTGTTCATTAAATGGTGTTGAGACAGCTGGCGAAGCATTTGGAAAAACAAAGTTAGGATCCTATCTCAAACCAAATTAAACCACAAGTGGGTTCGATGTTTAAAGAAAGGCAGAGAGATGAAAATATCAGAAGAAAATACAGGTGAATAGCAAAACAGCTGTATTTTAGGGAAAGGTTTCGTGACTATAATACTAAGAGCAGAATTTATATTTATAATGGGAAAAATAATCATTGACTACATTAAAAATGTAGAACTTCCCTTTATATATATAAAAAGTACTATGAAGAAAATAAGGAGAACAGAATCTTAAGTAACTTTACTATATCAGATTAAAGGGTTACTGTCCTGTCTGTGGAAAGAGCTCTTATAAATGAGTGAGGAAAAAGATGACCCGTCCGTTCCCCTCTCCCTGCCCCACCCCCGCCAATATAGGCATAACCCATAAGAAGAATTTTTTTTTTAAAGGCAAAAGGGTAATAAACATGAAAAAATCTCGGCTTCACATGCAATCAGCCATTTCTCATGTATCAAGTTGTCAAAGATGAAAAGCAACAGAACTCCACGTTAGGGAAAGAAACGGTCTGCAATATGCAGTTACAGACATGAACGCTGGCACCACAAATACACAAAAACTAGGGCCGGGCACAGTGGCTCATGCCTGTAATCCCAGCATTTTGGGAGGCCAAGGTGGGCGGATCACCTGAGGTCAGAGGTTCGAGACCAGCCTGGCCAACATGGTGAAACCCCATCTCTACAAAAAAATACAAAAATTAGCTGGGTATGGTCATGGGCGCCTGTAATCCCAGCTACTGGGGAGCCTGAGGCAGGAGAATCACTTGAAGCCAGGAGGTGGAGGTTGAAGCAAACTGAGATCGTGCCACTGCACTCCAGCCTAGGCAACAAGAGCGAAACTCCTTCTCAAAAAAAAAAAAATACACAAAAACTTTTTGGAGAGCTTTTGGGCCATGTAGATAATATTCTAAGTGAAAAGTCTTTGACATCTTCTAATATTTTACCCTTAGAAAATTATCAATCAAATGCTTGGAAATTTAGATCTAGGAGTAGCTAAATTTAGATAGTAAATTTAGATACATCGCAGCATAGTTTGTAATTTCAATATAGAATATTAAGGAGATATCTGTCGTCTGACGCTGGTTAATAAATTAAGACTTAGTCTACATAACTAAATACTATGAAATTTTTTAGGAAAGTAAGTTTTAAGGTATGATGACATCCACAAATGAAAAAAATATATAAAACAGGGGTTTAGTACAAGTCATATTTGTATTAAAATTCTGTATCTTGTTATGTTTAGTATTTTAACACATACATGGAAAAATATGAATATATGATTAAAAATAAGTATCCTTCCAGTCCAGGACCACTTAAGACTGTCGAGCTCATAAAAAAAGCAAAAGAACAACTGAGAAAGTGTCACGGATGTGGAAAGACGTTAAAATTAGAATCTAGTGTCGTTCCCTGGATTGGAACCTAGAACAGAAAGGGGACATTAATGGAAAACTGGTGAAATCTGGAATTGAGTCAATAGTAATGGACCAATGTCAGGTTCTTGGTTTTGACAAACAAACTACAGCAGCATAAGGTGTGAACAATGGGAGAAACGGGGTGAAGAGCATATGGGAACTCTTTATAAGCTATCTTTGTCATTTTTATAAATAACAAGTTTACTTAAAATATCAAGCCATTTGGCCGGGCACAGTGGCTCACGCCTGTAATCCCAGTACTTTGGGAGGCCGAGGTGGGCAGATCACCTGAGGTTAGAATTTCGAGCCTGGCCAACATGGTGAAACCTTGTCTCTACTAAAAATACAAAAATTAACAAGGTGTGGTGGTGAGCACCTGTAATCCTAGCTACTCAGGAGCGTAAGGCAGGACAACTGCTTGAACCCAGGAGGCGGAGGTTGCAGTGAGCTGAGATCGTGCCACTACACTCCAGCCTGGGCAACAGAGCAAGACTCCATCTCAAAAAAAAAAAAAAAAAAAATCAAACCATTCAAAATGTGTTATCCTGAAGAGTGAGATTTTAATACGGGACATAATGACTTTCAGATTTTATGTAGAAAATGTTGTACAATGACCACACATATTATATAATAAAGGATAAACTGACATAAAAAATATTGTAGAAGTATATTTGTGAACATGGAATCATAAAAAAGCAAATTATAACATAGTATAATCCTATTTAAATATATTTTAAAGTTAATTATTTGCTTTTGCTTATATTTATGTTCCAATTTTAAATAAAAATATACATTTCTTATAGGACAAAGGATAATTGAATTTTAAAACATCCCTGAAAGTAGGTGTAGGGCAGGCAGAATCCCCAAATCTCCAGTCTTACACGTTGGAATCAGGGGTTTCCTGATCATGTATCTGCTCCTTAAAACTCTGGGGCCACAGAAAGAAGATCCTCTTTGTTGATGGGGACTCTGGCTCTTTATTTTAGTAATAAATTTAAATGAATATCCCTTTTTTCTAACTATGATCCAATACATCCTGTCTCTGCTTAGATCATTCTATTCAAGACACAAGGGTGAAGGTATGTATTAAAAAGAAAAAGAATAATTTAACAGTATCAAGCATTATTTTCTGCTGTGTTGGTTATTTATACGACGATTTTCAGAGAGAATAATGGCCAGTTAAATAAGAGAAAATACAAACCCGCTACACTTAAACCCTGCTAATAGAAAATTGAAGACAAAATGTAAACAAGCATTTTGCCTTTTTTCATGTTTATCACATAATCACAGCAGTGCCATATTTGGGAAAAAATAGCCTAATATTTGAATGCAAATGTTACTGATATTTATTGTAATATTTTGGACACATATCCACATAATGCAAGATTTTCATATATTTGTCTTACTCAGAAATGAATCTGCTGGATGGTTTCCAAGCTGTAATTTGGATTTATAAGAATGTAAATACATTATGATTGAGTTCCCAGTAGCGTTTAAGCTCATGGATATTAGGCAATGCCTGATGCCAAGCGACTTCGGAAGCCCTGGAGACTCAGCGGCTCACAGCCCTTTCCCACGGGCCACCCACTCTCGAGGGCCGTATTTCCAAATGCGTCTCTGCGAGTCTCAGAGACTTGAGGATTTGCAAGGGCCTTCCTCACAGACACGGTGGCTTAAGCCCACTTCACCCAGTTTTTCCCATTGTTCACACCTTACGTTACTGTGGTTCATATGTCAAAACCAAGTGGGAGTTACCAGGGGGTCAACTGGTCATTATAAAATGGAGAATGACGTGCTGTAATTGGTGAGACAATACGATTTCACGGGAGCGCAAAAGAGAAGCACCTTGAAACCTGGACCCCTGGGCACACAAAAGGCTGGCCAAGATAAACAGTCCATGGAACATGAGGCTTGGAGGAAGCACAGTCATTTCCCAGGAGAATGGGAGACCAGGGAGAAGAAACGGTGCTCCAGGCAGAAGTGACTGCACCTGAAGGAGATGAGGTGAGGAAGGGGAGTGAGCATGGTGGGTCTAAATAACTGGACAGAGCCCCCACCAGACCACAGGATGCCAAGAGGTGGGTGAGAGCTGGAGCCCAGCAAGAGGAGCAGTTCCTTCATGAAGGGCCTTGAACACCATATTAAGGAAATTGGATTTTATTCCATGGTTGCTATGGGCTACATTGCGTCTCCCCAAAACCCATATGTATGGAAGCCCTAATGCTATAGCACTTCAGAATGGAACTGTATTTACAGAGAGGGTCCTTAAAGGGGTAACTCAGTTAAAATGAGGTCATGAGGGTAGGCTGTAATCTGATCTGACTGAAGTCTGAAGTCTTTTTTTTTTTTTTTTTTTTTTTGAGGTGGAGTCTCGCTCTGTCGCCCGGGCTGGAGTACAGTGGCGTGACCTCTACTCATTGCAACGTCTGCCTCCTGGGTTCAAACAATTCTCCCTGCCTCAGTCTCCTGAGTAGCTGGGATTACAGGTGCCCACCATCATGCCCGGCTAATTTTTGTATTTTTTAGTAGAGACAGGGTTTCACCATGTTGGCCAGACTGGTCTTGAACTCCTGACCTCAAGTGATCCACCCACCTTGGCCTCCCAAAGTGCTGGGATTACAGGCGTGACCCACCATGTTGGCCCTGACTGATGTCTTCATGGGCAAAGGAAATTAGGACACAGACACACCCAGAGGGAAGACCACATAAAGTCACAGGGAGACCACCTGCACATCAAGAAGAGACGCCTCAGAGGAAACTGACACCTTGCTCTTGAACTCCCAGCCTCCAGAACGGTGAGAAAATAAATTTCTGTCTTTTAAACCACGCAATCTTTAGTACTTTGTTACAGCAGCCCTAGCAAATTCATGC
This sequence comes from Theropithecus gelada, assembly GCF_003255815.1. Taxonomy (NCBI): domain Eukaryota; kingdom Metazoa; phylum Chordata; class Mammalia; order Primates; family Cercopithecidae; genus Theropithecus; species Theropithecus gelada. The sequence continues at coordinate 68,938,158 of NC_037684.1, forward strand.
AAAGGACAACGAAGTGTCCTAAAGAAGGGCAGGGGGCAGGGGAAGGATGGTTAGATTCATCCTTTTGAATAATTACTCACTGGTGGGCAGAATGGATAGGAGAAGATAGAGTTGGGGGCAGGGAGTTCAAAATCTCTTTAAGAGCTAGACGATGGTTGCAGCTGCTGTGGAGGTCTGTGCAGGCTGAACTTACACAACTCTGGGGGGTGCCTTCTAAATACAGACATGCCTCAGAGATGTAATGGGTTTGATCCAGACCACCGCAATAAAGTAAAGATTGCAATAAAGTGAGTCACACAAAGTTTTTGGTTTCCCAGTGCATATAAAAGCTATATTTACACTATATTGTAGTCTATTAAATGTGCAGTAGTGTTATGTCTAAAAAAAACAATGTACATACCGGGCCGGGCACAGTGGCTCATGCCTGTAATCCCACCACTTTGAGAGGCTGAGGCGGGTGGATCACCTGAGGTCAGGAGTATGAGACCAGCCTGGTCAACATGGCGAAACTCTGCCTCTACTAAAAATACAAAAATTTGCTGGGCGTGCTGGCGGGTGCCTGTAATCCCAGCTACTCGGGAGGCTGAGGCCAGATAATCACTTGAATCTGGGAGGCGGGGGTTGCAGTGAGTGGAGATCACGCCACTGCACTCCAGCCTGGGAGACACAGTGAGATTCTGTGTAAAAGAAAAAAAAAAATGTACATAGCTTGATAAAATATACTTTGTTGCCAAAAAGTGAGAATGATTATCTGAACCTTCAGTAAGTCATAATCCTCTTGCTGGTGGAAGTTCTTGCCTCAATGTTGATGGCTGCTGACTGATTAAAGAGGTGGTTGCTGAAGACTGGGGTGGCGTCAGCAATTTCCTAAAATAAGACAACAAGGAAGTTTGCCTCGTTGATTGAATCTTCTTTTCACAAAAAATGTCTCCATCGCATGCAATACCGTGTGATAGCATGTGACCCACAGTAGAACTACTTTCAAAATTGGAGTCAATTCTTTCAAACCCTGCCACTCATTTATCAACTAAGCTTACATAGTATTCTAAACATTTTCTTGTCATTTCAACAAAGTTTACAGTATCTTCACTAGGAGTAGTGTCCATCACAAGAAACTGTTTTCTTGGATCACGTAGAAGAACAACTTCTCATCCTTTAAAGTTTGAATCATGAGATTGCAGCAATGCAGTCACATCTGCAGGCTTCACTTTTAATTCTGCTTCTCTTGTTGTATTTACATCTGCAGTGAACTTCTCCACTATAGTCTTCAACCCCGCAAAGTTATCCAAGAGGGCTGGAATCAGTTTCTTCTAAGCTCCTGTTAATGTTGATATTTTGACCTCCTCTCATAAGCCACAAATGTGCTTAATGGCACCTAGAACAGTGAATACTTTCCAGAAGCTTTTCACTTCACCTTGTCCAGATCTGTAAGAGGAATCACGACCCATGGCAGCGATAGTCTCACAAAATGTATCTCTTAAATAAGGTTTGAAAATCCAAACTACTCCTTGATCCATGGACTGCAGAATGGATGTTGAGTTAGCAGGCATGAAAACAACCTTCGTCTCCATCAGAGCTCTTGGGTGACCAGGTGCATTATCAATGAGAAGTAATGTTTTGAAAGGAATTCTTTTTTTCTGAGCAGTAGGCCCCAGTGGTGGGCTTGAAATATTTAGTAAACGGTGCTGCAAACAGACGTGCTGTCATCTAGGTTGTTATTTCATGTAGGAAGCACAGGCAGAGTAGATTTAGCATAATTCTTAAGGGCCCCAGGATTTTCAGAATGGTAAATGAGCATTTGCTTCATCTTTTTTTTTTTTTTTTAACGTTTATAAGCCTTTAATAGTGACATGCATTATTTCAGTTAAAATTCTCAATCAAAATACTGTTACTTCACCTGTTCTCACTGATGGACATAGTTTATCGAGGCTAGATAATTTGTCTAGAGTCATGCAGCAAGTAATCCTGTCAAGATTAGGTGGACCATAGAATCACAGCCTGTAAGTACTCTGTAGGATGCATTTGAGAAGCCAAAGTTTAGATACAATGGCTGATAGTTATATACTCTTTATTGTGTCCCAGGCTCTGTTAGGTGCCTTTTTATACTGACTGAATTCTGACACAATTTTCAGATCTCGTGTCCCCAAACCAAGGTGTAAGGAGGTGTTACATGACTCACCCAAGACCACACAGTTGTGAAATAAGGAATTGGAATTATAACCCTGTCAGTTTGTTCCAGAATTTAAACAAAAAACTGTTTAAGAGGGGGAAAAAGTCATCTTTCCATTTTAGCAGTTAAAAAACATGCAGTCTTTTTGTTTCCTACAGTAGATCTCTTTAATTTATTCCTCATATCTAACCAGCTACATTCGTCCCTAACAAGGGAATCAGATTGTTCTTTGAAACTTTGAAGCTAGACATTGACTTCTCTTCTCTAGCTATCAAAGTCCTAGATGGAATCTTCTTCCAACAGAAGGCTATTTTGTTCACATGCAAAATCCGTTTTTATTTATTTACTTATTATTTTTTGAGACAGAGTTTCGCTCTTGTTGCCCAGGCTGGAGTGCGATGGCGCAATTTCAGCTCACCACAACCTCCGCCTCCTGGGTTCAAGCGATTCTCCTGCTCCAGCCTCCCGAGTAGCTGGGATTACAGGTGCCCGCCACCACACCCAGCTAATTTTGCATTTTTAGTAGAGATGGGGTTTCTCCATTTTGGTCAGGCTGGTCTCAAATGCCCGACCTCAGGGGATCCGCCCATCTCAGTCTCCCAAAATGCTGGGATTATAAGCGTGAGCCACCGCGCCGGGCCACAAAATCTGTTTTTTAATGCAGCCACCTTAATTAATGATCTCAGCTAGATCTTCTGGATAACTTGCTGCAGCTTCTACGTCAGCACTGGCTGCTTCACCTTGCACATTTACATTATGAAGACAGCTTCCTTCTTTGAACTTCATGACCTAACCTCTGCTAGCTTCAAACTTTTCTTTCGCCTCTTCCTCACCTCTTTTGAGCTTTCATGGAGCTAGAGTTAGGGTCTTGCTCTGGATTAGGCTTTGGCTTAAAGGGATGTTGTGGACTGGTTTGATCTTCTATCCAGACCACTAAAACTTTCTTCATATCAGCAATAAGGCTGTTTCGCTTTCTTATCATTCATGTGTACACTGGAGTAGCATTTTTCATTTCCTTCGAGAACTTTTCCCTTGAATTGACAAGTCAGCTAGCTGTTTGGCACAAGGAGCCTAACTTTCAGCCTGTCTTAGCTTTCAACGTGCCTTCCTCACTAAGCTTAATCATTTCTAGTTTTTGACTTAAAGTGAGAGATGTGTGACTCTTCCTTTCCCTTGAACACTTACAGACCACTGTAGAGTTATTAATTGGCCTAATTTCAATATTGTTGTGCCGCAGGGAATGGTGACACTCAAGGAGAGGGAAGGAGATGGGAACTCCCAGTCAGTGAAACAGTCAGGACACACACAACATTTGTCAATTAAATTTGCCATCTTACATGGTGTGGTTCTTGGCAACCCGAAACAAATACATGGGTAACATCAAACAACACTGATTGGCTGGGCTTGGTGGCTCATGCCTGTAATCCCAGCACTTTGGGAGGCCGAGGCGGGTGGATCACGAGGTCAGCAGTTGGAGACCAGCCTGACCAACATGGTGAAACCCTGTCTCTACTAAAAATACAAAAATTAGCCAGGTGTGATGGCACATGCCTGTAATCCCAGCTACCCAAGAATCGCTTGAATCCCATGAGGCAGAGGTTGCAGTGACCCGAGATCATGCCACTGCACTCCAGCCTGGGTGACAGAGCAAGACTCCTTCTCAAAAAAAAAAAATTACTGATCACAGATCATCATAACAGATATAATAATGAAAAGGCTTGAAATATTGTAAGAATTACCAAATGTGACACAGAGACATGAAGTGAACACATGCTGTTGGAAAAATAGCACCAATGGACTTGCCCGACACACAGGTGCCATACACTTTGAATTTGTAAAAAAGAGCAGTATCTGCAAAGTTCAAAATAGAAAACAACCCGAAGCACAGTAAAACAAGGTATGTCTATGGATGATAATACAAATCGTGTGCCGACAGGTCATACAATGCACGCTTTGGCATTGCAAGTATATTTGAGATACTACTAATGACAGCATAGGTAAAGGAACTGGGAAGAAATGAATAGATTCGAGAGAAACTTAGAAAATAGACTTAATTGTGTTTGAAGGTTGGTTGGATACTACTACTGAAGAAGGAGTAAAGCATGAAGCTATTTTCAGTTTTGGGCAACTGGGTGGATGGGGGCAGTGGTCTATGCATTAAGAATCCAAGGAGGAAGATCTATGTTGGAGAGGATGATTGAGTCTGTTTTGGATTTGAGTTTGAGGAATCAAAAGGAGCTGTTCAAATGGAGATTTTCACTAGGAAATTGAACATATGAAGATACAGACCTTTATACGCATCATGGTTTTTCATGATTTAAATAGCTTAATATTTTAAATCATGAGGGTTGATAAGAACTGAAGGAATACTGTGTAAAATAAGAAAAGAACATAAAAGGGGCTGGGTGCGGTGGCTCATGCCTGTAATCCCAACACTTCGTGAGGCCGAGGGAGGTGAATCACCTGAGGTCAGGAGTTCAAGACCAGCCTGGCCAACGTGGTGAAACTCCATCTCTACTAAAAATGCAAAAATTAGCTGGGTGTGGTGGCGTGCACCTGTAATCCCAGCTACTCGGGAGGTTGAAGTAGGAGAATTGCTTGAACCCAGGAGATGGAGGTTTCAGTGAGCCGATGTCATGCCACTGCACTGCAGCCTGGACAACAGAGCGAGACTCCATCTCAAAAAAAAAAAGAAAGAAAGAAAAGGGAAAAAATGAAGTCCTCTTGGCATCCAAACTCTTAAGTCAGAGGCTCCTTATGGGACTTAGCAGGCAAAAATAAGAAAAATGCTGTTGCCCGTTTTCTTCCCCCGTTCTACCTACGTGCTGGTTCCAGGCACAGGTATCTCCTCACGTTCTGAAGGTTTAAGAGTACCCTGGAAGCAGCAACAGTGAATTTGTGGGGTGATCTCATTCACCCAGCAAATATGGGGTATCTACAGTGTATCAGATACTGCACTAAGTTTCTGTTGATCAAAAAAAGAAAAAGAAAAAAAAGTCATACTTCTCTCCATTCTCAAAACAATTCAGATGCTTGGGCTAGGCTAATGCATGGCCCCTAGAATTATAATTCCAGTGGTATTACAGGGCCTTCAGAATTGTAATTCCAGCATCAGAACGGAAGACCAAGATCGGGTCTTCGTCAGTGTCCTGGGGATAATCAGAAGACTTCCGCCCAACAGATTCACGTGACTGTCTTGCTAAAGGAGGTTAATTCATTCAAAGATGGGAAGTTGGGGAATCCAAGAAAGTTCAGTTCATATATTCCCTGATCCTACACCTTGGGAACTTTTTTTGCCCAGCAGAGATCTTTGGTGTTACATTTTCTTGTCTCTCTTAGCTCTGAGTGTCAAAAAATATATATATATTTTCACAGTTTTGAGGGGACTGTTTCTATCACACTTCCTTCACTCCTTATATAGGATATAGTGGGCAATATCCATCCATCCTTTACGAGTTAGGTTATCTTATAAATATCAATTATTGAACTGATAATCACATAGTGATGTCTCATTGATCTGTGTGCTAAATGGCTGTAGATTGAGATGCTCTTGGTTTGTCTTTTGTCTTTTTCCTTTCTGACACTTAGCATTTTTCTAAGAATCATCTGTAATATGAAAACTAGAAAACAAAATTGGCAAGCTTGGGAGGCTCTAGAATATCTGCAGTGTGTGTACAACAACAGAAAAGAGACTCTTTGTAAGGGTCTTTGCATGAAATTTTGGGCATGGCTGCTGAAACACCTATTTAGATATACAGGGGTGCTTTCATTCATTCATTTTTGCCTCCTCCTGGATATATAGCTGAAATTGCTTTAAGAATACATATGGATTTGGGAAAAGTAAAAAACAAAGCCACTGCCTCCATTCCTGTATTGTCACACCTGATCAAGGGATAATAGCTGAAGGTTGTGCTTTGCAACTCAGAGTCATACAGCGCCTGTCATTATCTAAGCCGGGGTTCAGATAATGCTAGTTATCACCCACTCTCCAAATATTTTTTTTAATTCATTAACATGCCTGAGTGTTTTTGTCTAGTTATTGAAAAAGATGAGTTTAGAAATTATGCTTTGCAACAAGACAGGCAGGGACAGAAGAGTTCTTCAGCTGAAAGCATGATTTGTACACACCTGGGAAGAACCCCTTTGGGATCACCTGAAAGTCACTAACTAACAATAGGAAAGGATGCTTTATTCTTTCTTGAGCTCACAGTATTATAATTTGGGCATAGATGTGGATGTAACCTCGTTCCCAGCCCCAGGCTGGTGAGGCCTGGAGACATTTGGGCAACATGACATAAGTAAATATATATTCAAATCCTTCTGGGAACCTGGGATAAGATAGTCTTGCTTTTTTTAAAAAAGAATACTTGTAACATGAAATAGCCATTTATGTTGATATTTGACTTAAGATGGCAGTTTGTTCAGCTTAGTTATTCCATCAACAGCAAAAAAATTCATATGTAGGAGATTATAGGAAAGCAGGAAGATTTACTGTTTTGGCAGGAAAAAAGGGAAAACACCAGCCATGATCAAGAAGTCAACAATCCTTAACAGAGTTGTAAAATTCAGTTCTGGAAGCAATGGTGGAATTCATAACTAGTTATTCAAATCTGCGTCCTTGTAACGGGATGGTCACATCAAAGGAGAGACTGAACTTGGATGGGAGAAAAGGTTTGAAGCGATTTCTCACAACTTTAAGTCAAATTTGATTCCAAAGCATTCCAAAGGGCTATTTCAAGTCCTTTTACTGTTTTATACTTGTTCAATACCATTTCAGTCCAAATGAGAAAGCAGCAAGAAAGACTTTGTTTACAGAGATGTGAGAGATGCAATAAAGTCCTATCCAGTCCGTAAGGAGAAGAAAAATGCACAGATTGGAATTCTAGGAAACAGGCTCTACGTAGATAGATGTGTCACCTGCCTCTGTTTACCCATCTTACTTTAACACAGATTAGCTGCCTAACAAACCTCCAGGTGACTCTACTGGGTATACTGACATCCTGTGTGCAGTTCTTACAAATCAGTTCTAGGGAACACAAAGCTGACTGTCAAAAGCCCATTAATAGCAGACAAATTCTTCTACAATCCTTCGAGCAATGCTTCTCAACTGTGATGCACATACATATTTCCTAGGAGGTATTGCAAAAATACAGCTTCTGATTCAGAAGGTCTGGATTGGGCTCTGAAATTTCATATTTCCGGATGACACTGATGCCGTTGGTCCAAGTCACACCTTAGCAAGTTGATTGTTTCTATGCCATTCCACAGATGGAGAAAAATCTCAATGCCCTTTCTCATCTAGAACTGTAGGAAAAAAAAACTATTAGCTATAGAAGCAATGATTGTCCTTGTGTAGAATATGGGATTAACTCTAGGCTGCCTGCCCTTGATGGATGAGCCTTATAGGTAATCACCAACTTAAAATAAAGAAAGATCAGTGTATAATTTTGTAATCCCTGTCATCTGTCACAGTTATAAAATGCCATGTTGTGAAATGCTGAATTTACTCAGAACCCCCCAGTTACTGGCGAAGTGTCCATGCCAAGTTTCTAATTTCAAATATGCTTTGTTGAAAAGCCTAGAAATTATATTATATCACTTCATGGAAAAGAGATCACTGAGAAATTATATTATATCGCTTAATGGAAAAGAGAGCACTGCACTGAGATTCAGAAGACTTTCAATACAGTCTCAGTTTTGTCATCCATTTGCTGTGTGACATTGAGTAATGCCCTCTACCCTTCTGAGGCTCAAATATGAATTGAATAGTGCCAACTAGATGCCTTCTAGGAACGCTTTCAACTCTAATGTTCCACATGCTATATAACATATGGAAACATAATTTAAGTTCTCAGTAGCGATTAGGAAATTGTCTTGCTAGTGGGGTGCAGTTCATCATTAGTGTTGATATCTCTGGTTTTATATCAGTGAGAATGAAGAGATGAGAGTGTAATAGTTAAGAGCACTGGCTTTGAAGTCAGGCAGAGGTGAGTTCAAATCCTGCCGCCTCATGTTCTAGGAGTCTCATGGTATTACAAAATTGACTTAATTTGTCTGAGGTTCAATTAGGTCATCTGTAAAGTCCGATCTGTGAAATGGGTAAGAAAATAAACCAGCCTCATTGGAATATTGTAAGTAGAGTGGCCTAGTGTTGTGGTTTGACTGGAACTGAAGGTTTTCCCAGGAAACGGGACTTTCAGTGCTCAAAGCAGAACAGTTCGAGGCAAACTAGGATGGTTGGCCACCCCATAGTCACAAGTGTCACCTGAGATAAACCTGTAAAGCACATAGAAAATGTTCAATGGACAGTAGCCATGGTTGTGATATATATATATAGCACATAAATATAAAGATGTCAGGGTGATTTTTTTTTTTTCCAGACAGAGCTTGGCTCTTGTTGCCCAGGCTGGAGTGCGATGGCACGATCTCGACTCACTGCAACCTCCGCCTACCAGGTTCAAGTGATTCTCCTGCCCCAGCCTCCTCAGTAGCTGGGATTACAGGCATGCGCCACCACGCCCAGCTAATTTTGTATTTTTAGTAGAGACGGGGTTTCTCCATGTTGGTCAGGCTGGTCTCGAACTCCTGACCTCAGGCGATTCACCCACCTCAGCCTCCCAAAGTGCTGGGATTACTGGCGTGAGCCATTCAACCAGAGCATGACCCAACTTTGCCTTTTTGACTCTGAATTTCTACTTTTTAAAGGTTATATGGTTTTCTTTCTTGAGAAACAGAGAGGACTGTGTACATGTGACATATCAAGCAATACAAAATGACTGCCTTTCTGCAAAATAAAATTTGAATCGAGGGACAGAATAGCCTCTCTATGACGAGCCCCCTGCAGGCCTGGTTTGGGGATGCTGATGTGGCTACAGGCAGACATAGGCAGCACTCAGCAGCACTAATGCATGCAACACCAGCCAGGAATGTGAGCAGCTGTCCTTTCTAACCCCGATGTCATTTGCTGAAGCAATGCCAACATCCTTGTCTTCCATCAAAACATTCCAGAGCTCATCCTTTTCAGGCCATATACAGATATATCTCCTACGATTTGCATAAGGCCATTGTCTCTGGAATTTGGGAATTTTCCAGCTAGAATGCCTCACGTATACTATTCTGCACAGACAATTGAAGAGAATGCAGGAGCCAAATTCCCTTGTTATGGCTACTTCTAGCCTCTAACTGGTTCTGATTTGGGAGCTTTTCTCCTCTTCTCTTCCTTTCTACTCTCTGCCCATCTGGGCTACCCACTCCTATGGGCTTGAGGTCCAATCAACCAGACACAAAGCTTCAATTCTGGTTGTCAAGCTGTCAGCCACACCAGTTTCTCGTATTTTCTGTCTTTGATTCCTCTTAGTGTTCTTCCTTCTCTGTAATTTCTTCTGTGGCTTATTAACTGAAATGTTGTCAACTTCATCCCAGCTTCAGGTGACTTGGAAACTGTAACAGGACAACAGGTGATCCGTCCTGCTTGTCCAGGACAGTCCAGGATTGCACCTGTTGTCCCAGGTTACTAATTAATCGAACCCCCTTTTACTTTCAAAAATGTCCGGGTTTGGACGGCAAATGATACAATCACACTGTCCAGATCCAGCCTCTGGAGTTCTACTTTCATCTGTTTTATATTGAGCAATGATCTCCCTTATAAGATTTTAATTTGAGTGTAACATTTTGATATGTTTGAACAACACAAAATGAAAAATCAATCTCGCCAGAAAGGGCAGAACATTCATAAAAACAGCCAACTGGTCAACTCGTTGTTTTGCCAGGCAGAGCAAAACATGTATAAAAAACAGTCAACCGGTTTGAGGAGAAAATTCACCGAAAGCAATATAGCTAGAAGTCTAACATCTTAATGAAGAACAGTGAGATCCAGATTTTATTGCTTTGGGTACAAGATGCCCAAAACACAAGTTTGTACCTTACGAGCAAAATGGTGAATTGTATTTAGAAAAAAAAAATGGAAAAAAATATGAAGGTGAATCACCAAGCAAATGGGTCCTCAAAATGAATGTCTACAATTCTACCTTAGGAGAAGCTTTTGGAGACAAGACTGGCAAATAAGTGGGCAGTATGCATGACCCCATAGAAAGTCCTGGGGCTTTGGGATCCATCAGACTGGAATTAGAATAGTGACTTTTCTTCCAATGGTGTCACTGCGGACAAATGGCTTCATGCCTCTGAACATTATTTTCATGACTTACGCTTTCATAAAAACTTCAATTAACCATTGGTTTTCAAACTATGGTCTGCAGAGCCCAAGGATTTTTAGCAGAGTTGCCCTGTGCACCCTTGGGAGTAATACTTTTATTTGTTTTATCTCAAGCAGCGATCTCCCTTGTAAGATTAAAATTTGAGCTTAAGATTTTGATATGTTTGAACAAAAGATTTTGATGCAAAAATGAAATGTGAGCATTTATGGTTTAAGTAGTCTCTGAGCTCCCTTCAATTCTGGTATATGTGATTCTAAGGCCTTAGAAAATGTCAGCAGTTGGAGAACTACAGATAGTGACGGACAAAAGATTCCTCTGATGTCTGCAAAGCCCTAAAGTAACTTGCTAATAAGTGCAGACCAAGAGGGCCTTAGGCTGTGTGCTTTGGTCTATTAGAGAGGCTGATGGGGACCACTGTGTGTCTGAGGAAAGTGCTAATACAGACATACAGAGCTGTGGCTGTGAGGTGTCTTTGCTGGAAAAGCACATTCTGGGACTCTGAAAAGTGTTCCCGGAGATGTTCTCTATCACTCACAAAGAACCGGAGATTCTAAACAGGTCCAAAGCTGATTCTAGATTTTGGCAGAAGGCCTGGTGTCTGAAAATCATTACCAGTATGTCCAAAATTCTTTAAAAATTCTAATAATAATGAAGTCTGGAGCATTCTAGCACTTGAGGGGGTAGGGTAGCATGTATAAAGTTAAAGAGATAAACACTCTTCTGGGGTGAAAATTAAAATTCAAAAGAATCAAGTAAGATACTTTCACGAGGGCAAAGGCAGATCAGGAAATCATGCTCCTTTCCTATATTTCAGGTATCAAGAGAGAAAAACAGATAGTGGAAAGCATGTGGCAGAAGGACTTGCTTTCACTGGCCTGGAGGAAAAGTCAAATTTTGAGCCAGAAGAAAAAGGGGTAGCACCACTGAGAAGTCTATGTCCTGGCCTCTTATGTGGTCAGGTGTACTGCTGGTAGTCAAAAATATGAACTTGGGGGCCATATTTTCTTCTCTTTATAAAAGCACCAGATAAGTTAGGGCTTAAGATTGAACTGCAATGAAAATTATTTTTGCTCTCCTTTTTTATCTGAAAAATTTTTAAAGGGATTTTCCACAGTTTATATACTGTTTATCTCATATCTGGGACACTTTTAAATTTTGGTTAGATTTGGAGTAAGTTTGATTATAGTCTTTCCTATAGTCTTTTCTTGATCCTTAAAGAATGATTCATTTGATTGCGGTTTCTTATTTCATTGAACTTTTAATCATGCCACAATACTATTTTTAGGAGTATCTATGGATTCCTACTGCCTGAGAAGATAAAGCCCCAAGTCTTCACATTAAAGGCTTTCATAATCTCAGATTGGCTTTCTTTCTAGTCTTTATGATCCAGAAGCACCAGGTTAGCCATTAGTTGCCAAGCACATTCTTTACCTTCTTCTTAGTGTCCATTCATCTACCCTCCTGCCACCATATCTCCTCTTTCATGAAGCTTTCCCAGCACAGGAGCCCCAGGTGGAATGAATCACTTCTGTTCCCAGAATCCTCTGCTCTCATGATGGCCATTGTGGATCCTGCTGTTCCTATGTATATAACCCCCTTGCTATGTAGGCTGTAAGAGGCTTGAGGACAGGGAATGTGCCTATTCCTTTTTATAACTGGCATTTAACATAGAGCCTGGCACATGACAGATGTCCAACAGATCATTTTAGAAGAAAATATTTTTTTAATTAATGTATTTTTCATTGCATCTAAAAATTAGGGGACTGAATAGTCCTTTAAATGGTGGATGCTTCTTTGGTCTGTTTTAACTTTATAAACTTACTTAAGTGGTTGTAAAATGAAGAGTGCTGTAAATCTGTTAAGACTACATCGTTTCAGTTAAGGATGACTGATTAAGCACATGTTTTTAATCCCACTCCCCTTCCAAATGTCCATAGAACTGCCATTCCCCCACACAGAAAAACCAGCAAAAATATCTGCATTAGTGTTGCAAAATCGGGAAGGGCATTATCCAACATGAAAACAACTTGGAGGAATTTCTGCTGAATATAGTGCAGAGCCAAGAAGTCGGATGAAATCCGCCCATAGTTGAAGATATGCACAGTAGCCCCACCTGAGTCAATGGAAAAGCACCCCTGAGGTGAGCTCCTGGAAATCTCCTTGAATCAAGGCCTTGGCGCACCATCTCTAAAGGCTGCTAAAATGTTGTGGATATAACTGGAAAAGTTGAGTCCGGTTGACAAAGTTGATAAAACCTTTAAGAGATGATTCAAATGAACAAAATGCCTGAAAAACAAATGATGAGACAATCAGGGAAATGTGAACCCAGACTGGATGTTTAATTATTTCAATTATTGTGAAATTTCTTGTGGAATAACGGGACATGAGACTTTGGTTACACTTTGTATTTGTTTATTTAGTTTTTACTATTTTACTTTAAGTTCTGGGATGCACGTACAGAACATGCGAGTTTGTTACGTAGGTATATGTGTGCCGTGGTAGTTTGCTGCCCCTATCGACCTGTCCTCTAAGTTCCCTCCTCTCGCTCCCCCACCTCCCAACAGGACTGGTGTGTGTTGTTCCTCTCTCTGTGTCCATGTGTTCTCATTGTTCAACTCCCACTTATGGGTGAGAACATGCGGTGTTTGATTTTCTGTTCCTGTGTTAGTTTGCTGAGGATGTTGGCTTTCAGTTTCATCCATGTCCCTGCAAAGGGCATGATCTCCTTCCTTTTTATGGCTGTGTAGTATTCCATGGTGTTATGTACCACCTTTTCTTTATCCAGTCTATCATTGACGGGCATTTGGGTTGGTTTCATGGCTTTGCTATTGTAAATAGTGCTGCAATAAACATACGTGTGCATGTGACTTTATAGTAGAATAATTTATATTCTTTTGGGTATATACCCAGTAATGGTATTGCAGGGTCAAATGATATTTCTGGTTCTAGATCCTTGAGGAATCACCATACTGTCTTCCATAGTGGTTGAATTAAGTTACATTCCCACCAACAGTGTAAAAGCGTTCCTGTTTCTCCACAGCCTCGACAGTACCTATTGTTTCTTGACGCTTTAATAATTGCCATTCTGACGGACGTGAGATGGTATCTTATTGTGGTTTTGATTTGCATTTCTCTAATGATCAGTGATGTTGAGCTTTTTCTCATATGTTTGTTGGCTGTGTGAATGTCTTCTTTTGAGAAGTGTCTGTTCATATCCTTTGCCCACTTTTTAATGGGGTTGTTTTTTTCTTGTAGATTTGTTTAAGTTCCTTGTAGATTCTGGATATTAGACCTTTGTCAGATGGGTAGATTGCAAAAATTTTCTACCATTCTGTAGGTTGCCTGTTCACTATAATGATAGTTTCTTTTGCTGTGCAGAAGCTCTTTAGCTTAATTAGATTCCATTTATCAATTTTGACTTCTGTTGCAGTTGCTTTTGGCATTTTCATCATGAAGCCTTTGCCCACGACTATGTCCTCAAGGTTTATCAAGGTTTTCTTCTAGAGTTTTTATGGTTTGGGGTTTTACATTTAAGTCTTTAATCCATCTTGAGTTAATTTTTGACTATGGTGTAAGGAAGGGGTTCACAAGCATGGTGCTGAAATCCTGCATAGTGTTCCTAAGTACAAGAAGGCTATGTGTGCCTTACAGAGAAAATGCATGTGTTCAGTAAGCTTCATTCCGGCATTAGTTATAGTGCTGTTGGCGGTAAATTCAATGTCAATGAATCAACAACATAAATAAGGTGTCTTTAAACAGAAACATGCATTAAACAAGTTTATGTATTAATCAGTTGACAAAAATGTTGTGGCCAGAGGCTCTCAGGAACCTAATCCCGTATTTTCCCTAGGAGCAGTGATTCAGTACTCACTAATTCAGTGTTCACAGTGACTTTAGAAAACATAACTGCCATGAATTACAAGAATTAACTATAATCAGAGATGAAATATGTGTCTGAAATTTGCTTCAAAGTAATCCAGGGGACTGGAAGTAGAAATATACATTGAACAGACTGCCCGTTTGCAAACTGTTGAAGGTGTATGATGAGTACATGAGTGTTCATTATACTGTTCTCTCATCTTTTGTATATATTTGAAATTTCCAATAACAAAAGTTTTAATTTTTAAAAGAGAGAGACAGAACGGCATAGCAGAAATACAAGTTTGGATCTTCTTCAGGCATTAAAAAATCATTTAGTGTAGTATATAAAGAAATATAATTATTTAGAAGTAGAATGAATTAAATTTCATGTTAAGTATAAATGATCCAGTGCCATGTAAAGTCAGTATATACAAACCCCCCAAAGCAAAAGACAGTGTATGAGTGTGGGCTCTATAAATTTTAGGTAATATAGAAACTTACATGTCATTTTTAGAAAGTGAAAAGAAAAAGGCAAGAGACATCTAAATAAAGGCCTACGTTCTGCCATTTAACTGTAATAAAGCTCAGTTTCTAACTTTCAGGCTTGTCTATCCCATTAATAAATCTGCTTCAGGCTCCTGGGACAGTTCTGCCTGCCTCTGCCCCCTCCTCATTGGGAGAGTTCGTAACAGGTCAAGTCCAAGGGCTAATGCCCCACTTCATCACTACTTGTTTCAACTGCAATGCCTCAACTTGCTCTCCAGCTCTCTGACACTTATTCAACAGTTAAGTTTGCCAAACTAAAGCCTCTGTGTCCTTCCATCCTCCCCCATCTCCTACCACAGTGTTTTCCAAATCCATTCTGAGGGGTGCTGCAGCTCCAGAGAGACTCCCCAGGAGCACAAAGGGCAGAGAAGCTAGAGTCCTGGGTGCTACTGCAGCATGGAGGGCTCTGCTTTTATCTGTTTCATATTTTGAGTTTTGCAAAAGATTTTGCAAGAGGAAAAAATGTTCTGTTTTTTAGGAAAAAAAAAATTGAACAAGCCAGACTTCTGAGACATTTTTTATGATGGGAGCACATGGAGCTCAATGTGTGTGTGTGTGTGTGTGTGTGTGTGTGTGTGTGTCCCAGCTGTTCCTGGTGAATCCTGGCTTACACCAGGTGAATGACTCAGACTTACTCTACATCTTTCATTCTGTTTTCTTAACGAAAAAAAGAAAAAGGCTCTTTTGCAGCCCAAATCAATATAGGTTCCTCTGAAATGCTTAGCAGCGGCTAGATTTGCATAAAGCTGTGTGTTGCTTTGGGATCTTTAGCTTGAGAAAGATTTGGAGAACTCTGAGAGATTTTAAATCATCATTGTCATTATCATTTTTTGAGAGCCTTTTGTATGCTGGTCATCATGCTAGTTACTTTGCATTTATAATTTTATTTAAGGCTCTCGATAAACTTACAAAGTAGTTGGTGGCATCCGCGGGCATCAGCATTCTAGCACAGACAAATGACTGACGCTCATATCTCATTAGCATAAGCCACGGAAGCTCATAAAAGCGAAATGCAGGAAATGACGAGTAGAGCCTGTCTCTGGGAGGACCAGAATCCAGAGCTCCAATGCCAGCAGAATGCCCCCTGCCTTCTCTCCTCTCAGCCTTTATGTTTACCTAACATTTGTACAGCTGGGAAGATGGTCACTTTATATGCTTTTTGTGAAAACTTTATATAGTCACTTTATATGCTTTCTGTGAAAATAGAGACCTTGTTTGTTTATTTGTTTTATTTTCCTAAGGTCTTTTTTTTTTTTTACAGCAGTGTTAGGATAACAGCAAAAATAAGTGAAAGGTAGAGAGATTTCCTCTCTCTCTCTCTCTATATATATATATATATGGGGATATATATGGATATATATGGGGATATATATATGGGGATATATATATGGGGATATATATGTATATATGGGGAGATATATATGGAGATATATGGGGATATATATGGAGATATATATATGGGGTTATATATATGATATATATGGAGATATATATGGGGTTATATATGGAGATATATATATGGCTATATATGGGGATATATATATGGAGATATATATATGGGGTTATATATATGGATATATATGGGGGTATATATGGATATATATATGGGTATATATATATGGATATATATGGGATATATATATGGATATATATGGGGATATATATATGGGGATATATATGGAGAGAGAGATATATATATATGCCTTCTCCTCGGCTTCACATGTACAGCCTCCCCTATCATCAACATTTCCCACCAGACTGGTACATTTGTTGTAATTAATGAACCTACATTGACACGTCATTATCACACAGAATCCTTAGTTTACATTAGGGTTCACTCTTGCTATTGCATGTTTTATGTACAATGACATGGATTCATCATTAAAGTATCAACAGAATAGTTTCACTGCCCTAAAATCGCTGTGATCTGACTATTCATCCCTTCTTCACCCTAACCCCAGGAAACCACTCATCGTTTTGCGGTTTTCATAGTTTCAGCTTATCCAGAATGTCTTATGGTTGGAATTGTAGTGTGCAGCCTTTTTAGATTGGCTTCTTTCTCTTTGCAACATGCGTTCGAGGCTCTTCCATGGCTTTTCATTGCTTGATAGCTCATTCCTTTTTCATGCTGAATAATATTCTATTGTCTAGATGTACTGATGTATTTATTCATCTACTGAAGGACATCTTGGTTGCTTCTAAGCTTTGGCAATTATGAATAAAGCTGCTGTAAACATCTGTGTGCAGGTTTTTGTGTGGACCTTAAGTTTTCAAGCCCAAGGAGTGAAACTTCTGGATTGTATGGTGGGACCTTGCTTTTTCACTGCAATATTTCCAGCAGCTAGAACAATGTCTTGCACATGGAAGATACTCAAAATATACCTGTTGAATGAAGGGATGGAATGAAAGCATGGTTGGAATTTTGCAAGTCCCATCACTCTATGCTCATACCAAAGAGATGGCGGCACATCCTGTTTTACAGTGTATCATTGTGAGCATTGAGTATATCATTGTGGGCACTGAGTAGATCATTGTGAGCCTTGAGCAAATGCATCACCGTACCCTAGCCTGTCTCCAGCCAGCCTTCCGCATGGCCTCTACTAGTGAATTATTGTATCTTATTTCTTACTTTTACCTAAGTTATTCCAAATAAGGTGTGTTTTTTTTGTTTGTTTCATTTTTGGTTTTTTTTGGCATGATGTGGGTGACTCTAGAGATAAAAAACAAGACCAGAACATTGTCTTTTCATGAAACACAGGGGCAGGTATGCATACACAGCAACTTTTGACTCTGGGTGACCATGGACGTCACTGTCATTTCTTTAGGGGCAATTCCTCTCAGCTACAACCCACCAAATAATTTCACTGTGCTTCTATAATTTTAATTTGAAAAAGAAGCATCCGGCCGGGCGCGGTGGCTCAAGCCTGTAATCCCAGCACTTTGGGAGACCGAGACGGGCGGATCACGAGGTCAGAAGATCGAGACCATCCTGGCTAACACGGTGAAACCCAGTCTCTACTAAAAAATACAAAAAACTAGCCGGGCGAGGTGGCGGGTGCCTGTAGTCCCAGCTACTCGGGAGGCTGAGGCAGGAGAATGGCATAAACCCAGGAGGCGGAGCTTGCAGTGAGCTGAGATCCGGCCACTGCACTCCAGCCTGGGCGACAGAGCGAGACTCCGTCTCAAAAAAAAAAAAAAGAAAGAGAAGCATCCTCCCAAGAGTTGAGTCCTGAAGAGTGTCAAGCGCTCAGCCTCAGATATCCTATATATTAAATGAAAGATTTGGAACAATGGCTCAAGGAATCATCTGGCTCATTCTAAACATCCAATCACCTGTCTCTCACCCACACCTAGGCCTAGCTCCTATTCATATTTTTTTACTATTTGGGACCAAATCTAGTGTATTTTCCTCCCCTTGGAGTTCTGAGAGGGTGCTGTGTTTCTTCTATATAAATCACACAAAGATATTCCAATATTAGTACTTAAAAGGTGTAAGACTCTAGTAGGACTTCTAGAGAAACAAACAGATAATACAGAAATAATACATAATATTCATATTGTATAATATAGAATCTATTAAAATATATAATGTTAGGTAATAAAAAGGCAAAGTATAGAGCAATGCTATCCCATGGGAAAATTTCAATTTCCAGCAGTTACATTAAAAGTAAAAAGAAAGCAATAAAATTAATTTAATAGTATATTTTATATAACCAAATATACCCAAAATATATTTATTTCAACATGTAATAAATATAAACATTAACGAGATGTTTTGCATTTTCCCTACCTAATCTTCCAAATCCATTAAAAATCTTTGAAATTCAAATGTATTTTACACTTACAGCCTATCTCAGTTTGGAAGCTAAATGTTCCACAGTTAAAGAGAAATGTAGTTCCATCAAACAATCGAGTTGTTTTAACAGAGCAATATTTCACACTCCTTCAGTTTTCAAATTTAAATTGGCTACAGTTAAGTGCAACTAGGAATTCCGTTCCTCACTTGCAGTGGTCACATATCAGGGGCTCAATACTGGACCGCAAAGTACAGTATAGGAAGTTATGTTGAAGGGAGAGGCTGTTTGAGATAAAGAAGTCAGGGAGATCTTGTGTGAAGATGACACTCGAGCAGAGACGTGAATGGAATGAGAGAGGGAGGCTGCCAAGATGTGAGGAAAGAGTATTCCCGGAAAGGAGAAATAAAAAGAGCAAAGGTCCTGGAAATGGGATCGTAAACATCCAAACACACGTATAACCTTCAAAGCTGTGACCTTGTGGGCTGGGGAGGTGGCGTCTATCTGCTTCTTCTAAGGATGGTACAAAATCTTTTTGGTATCTGGGACACAAAGTTCCTAAAATATGCACTACTTCTCCTTTATGTTGTTCATTGGAGCAAAACATGAGATTCCTCTTTGTTATTAAAAAAATAAAAAGAAGTAAAAGGAGCTTAAGGCTCTGAGTGTGGACCCAGGATTATCCAGCTGTGTCCCTCCAGCTCTGTGATATGCACCACTAAAGAGAAACAACAAGAACACAACTTCTAGATATAACGCCACCTGGCAGACCGATGTCGCTTGCCATCGCCCTGGAGAAGGGCTCACGGTGGCCATCTGCATTTAGCTAATCTCAGTGTTATTTTCTCTCGGCAGTTTTCTGGACAGCTGACACCTTCGACAGTGATATGAGAAGTAGGCTCCCAAACAGCACTGTCCAGAGTCCACTCAGAGAATCCGAGCAAATGGATGAAAGCGTCCTTATCTTCGCTTTTTCTTAGGCAAGTTAGACAGAGGTGTGTACGCTGCTGAATAATCTCAGTCAGGGACAGAAAGTCTAGAAGAGCCAAATGGCCAAGAGCTGAAAGCTGTCTCAAGTGGGCCCTCCCCTCCAGAGAGCAGGAAGGACACGGAGTATAGGGGAGAAGGTCAGGGGAAAAACGCTCCCAACTCTGTGCCTATGGAAATCCCTGCCATACCCACACTCTGACATCTGCATATAAAAAGCAAAATGCCAAGTGTGTGCCCAGCATGGCTGAAATAAATAAGAAGAAAGAAGCGTTTAAAATAACTAAAATAGCTGGGCGCGGTGGCTCAAGCCTGTAATCCCAGCACTTTGGGAGGCCGAGACGGGCGGATCACGAGGTCAGGAGATCGAGACCATGCTGGCTAACACGGTGAAACCCCGTCTCTACTAAAAAATACAAAAAATTAGCCGGGCGAGGCGGCGGGCGCCTGTGGTCCCAGCTACTCGGGAGGCTGAGGCGGGAGAATGGCGTAAACCCAGGAGGCGGAGCTTGTAGTGAGCTGAGATCCGGCCACTGCACTCCAGCCTGGGCGACAGAGCGAGACTCCGTCTCAAAAAAAAATAAAATAAAATAAAATAAAATAAAATAACTAAAATAGATTTGGTTAGAGTGACTGGTTGAATTCTTTCTATTAAATTAACTTAATGATTTGCATTAGTTAAAAGTCGTAAAGCAAACAAAGCTTGTGCTTTTTCATTTAGGGTTAGCCCTGTTTGGTCTTTCAGTTCCTCTGATCCCTACAGAATTCCCAGTGGGCGTTGAAAAGGAAAAATCCAGAAGTGGTTTGCTGAGGCCTGACTCCAACATGTCTCCGGAATTAAAGCCCCATAAAGATACTGTTCAGCCTTTAAAAAGAAAGAAAGAAATATTGTCATTTATGACAACATGGATGGATCTGAAGGACATTTGACTGAGTGAAATAAGCAAGTCACAAAGAAACAAACAGCACATGATCTCACTTCTATATGGAATCTAAAAAAGTCAAATTCATAAAAGTTAGAGATGTTACCAAGAGCTGGGAAGGCCGGAGTGGGAAGCTGTTGATCAAAGGATATAAAATTTCAGTTAGGAAGAAGAAGTTCAAGAGTTCTATTGTACAACACAGTGACTATAGTTAATAACAATGCATTGTATTTTTGAAAATCCCTGAGAGAATAGACTTTCAGTGTTCTCACCACAAAAAAATAGTAAGTAGCTGAGGCAATACATATGCTAATAAACTCCGTATAACCATTTCACAACGTATGCAAATTTCAAAACATCATGTGTACGCCATAATAATGTGCCATTTTTATTTATCAATTTTTTTTAAAAAAAAAGCCCTATGAGGTTGAGAATACTCCTACTTGTTTACCAGGAAGCTCCACACTCAGAAAGTATTTATTGAATGAATGGCCAGCAGCATGTTGTAAGTCACAGCCCAAACAAATGCGTAGAAGAGGAACCATGTGCCCAGGGAGAAGCAGAGGCTTTTAGAAAATGAGCCCTCAACAAAAATTAGCCAGGCGTGGTGGTGGGTGCCTGTAATCCCAGCCACTCGGGAGGCTGAAGCAGGAGAATCACTTGAACCCGGGAGGTGGAGGTTACAGTGAACTGAGATTACATCACTGCACTCCAGGCGGGGTGACAGAGCAAAACCCTGTCTCAACAAAAAAAAAAAAAAAAAAAGGAAAGAAAAGAAAAGAAGAAAAGAAAGAAAAGAAAAGAAAGAAAAAAGAAAAGAAAGAGAAAAGAACAAAAAAGAAAAGAAAAGAAAGAAAAAAGAAAAGAAAGAGGAAAGAAAAGAAAGAGAAAAGAAAAGAAAAAAAAGAAAGAGAAAGAAAAGAAAGAAGAAAAGAAAAGAAACAGAAAAGAAAAGAAAGAAGAAAAGAAAGAGAAAAGAAAAGAAAGAGAAAAGAAAAGAAAAGAAAGAGAGAAAAGAAAGAAAAAAGAAAAGAAAAGAAAGAGAAAAGAACAAAAAAAGAAAAGAAAGAGGAAAGAAAAGAAAGAGAAAAGAAAAGAAAGAAAAAAGAAAAGAAAAGAAAGAAAAAAGAAAAGAAAAGGAGTCCCCAAAGGCATTTCTGGAGTCCGCTGAGGAAGGCAGTTCCAGACAGCTGCTTTGAAGTTTATCCAATGCCTATGGATTTTTAAGTCAAGGGACAAAAGGGACTGGGGGCACAGTAACACCTGCCCTCATAGGTTCAGGATGCTTTTAACTAGCATATGTGTTTGCCCTGCCATTTGGGAGCTAAAACAAGTCAGGCAATGGACCCAGCCTCATGTCCTCACTGACCATCCAACAGTAAAGATGAGCGCCCGGCACCCTGCATGGGGATATGCAGCTGACAGATACGGGGGAGGGGCAGGGAGCGCGCCTCCTCACTGCCCTTGGGAGAGATCTGAGAGAGAGAGGAGAAGCAAATGATCTTTCTTGACCCTCCAGTCAGATAGCATCTTTCCATCCTCTGGCCTCGCACACTACCATCTAAAGTGTCATCAGGTGGAAAGCAGAGCAGATGTCCTCTGCCCTTCCAGGAGGCAGCACTCAGCTCAGTCTGACAAAGAACTCCCTTGCCGTCAGTGCTACACACAGGATAGGCTGCTTCTCGAAGCCAGGTCCCTGTCCCAGCCTGAAGGACCATGTCTGCAATGTGATAGAGGAAAAATCTCGACTTGGAGGAGTCTTGAACCTGATGATCTACCTTTCTAATAACAGGGAGCTGGCATCTATGGCCAACACCAACTGGCCTGCCCTAGCAATGGACGTGGGTACATCGTACTCCACTCCAACCTCTGGACTCCAAAGCCTGGTATTCCTTTGTCCCCTGGCTGTGGGACAGCCTATAATTTATCATGCAAACTTAGACACTTTTTTTTTTTTTTGAGACAGAGTCTTGCTCTGTCACCCAGGCTGGAGCTCAGTGGCGCCACCTCGGTTCTCACTGCAACCTCTGTTTCCCAGGTCCAAGTGATTCTCTTGCCTCAGTGTCTGGAGTAGCTGAGACTACAGGCGCACCCCACCACACGTGGCTAATTTTTGTATATTTAGTAGAGACGAGGTTTTGCCATGTTGGCCAGGCTGGTCTCGAACTCCTGACCTCAAGTGATCTGCCCACCTCGGCCTCCCAAAGTGCTGGGATTACAGGTATAAGCCACTGCACTCAGCCTTAGGACACTTTCTCAAGTGAAAGAGGACAGTGATAATAATAATAGCAGTGGTACAACAGGGCAGATAAGGAGGTACAGTCACCATGACTAGACTCTCAGCAAAAGTGCCCAGACTTATGGTGGGATCTATAACTCTAAACCACAACATTTATTTTATTCATATTTTTATTTTTAGAGACAGGGTCTTGTTCTGCTGCCTTGGCTGTAGTGCAGTGGTACGATCATAGCTCACTGTAACCTTGAACTCTGAGCTCAAGAGATCCTCCTGCCTGGCCTCTTGAGTAACTGAGACTACAGGCCTCAGCCACCATGCTGGCTAATTTTTGGTAGAGATGGGAGTCTCTCTCCATGTTGTCCAGGCTAGTCTTGAAGTGGCCTCAAGCAATCCTCCTACCTCAGCTTTCCAAAATGTTAAGATTGCAGGCATGAGCCACCGTGCTTGGCCTAAACCACATTTATTAATGTGCTAAAAATCTGTCTGGTGCCATTAAAGACTGAAGCCTTTCAATGAATATAGCAATAAATATAGCAAGGCACTATCACATAAAAACCTGTGGGCTGGGAATTCTGGTGGATATGGAATACTTAATGGGGGTGGCAGAATTATAGAGAAACGGAAGTCCTCTGGTTTGAAGAGAAGGAGAGAAGTACTGAGAAAGCGAGAGTGGTAGGGGATGAATCAAAACTGTATTTCATTTTTTTTCCTTTGAGATGGAGTTTTGCTCTTGTTCCCCAGGCTGCAGTGCAATGGCATGATCTTGGCTCGCTGCAACCTCTGCCTCCTGGGTTCAAGTGATTCTCCTGCCTCAGCCTCCCGAGTAGCTAGGACTACAGGCACGTGCCACCACACCCAGCTAATTAAGTATTTTTGGTAGAGACGGGGTTTCACCATGTTGGTCAGGCTGGTCTTGAACTCCCGACCTCAGGTGATCCGCCTGCCTCGGCCTCCCAAAGTGCTGGGATTACAGGCGTGAGCCACCACACCCGGCCTCAGAATTGTATTTCTACAGATACTTTTAATCATCCTTGAAATAACACTAAGGAAACCTCAACTCTTCATCAATATGATTTATTTTGGGGGGCGATTTGTGGGCTGTCTGGAATAGAATTGGGGGAGATAAAGCTCCTGCTGTACTGTCGCCTCACAGCACCATCACCAAGCCACACCTCTGTGCTGGCACTGCCTAGATTTACTATGAGCCGCACATGTGACTAAGCACATTTCTAAACATCTGACCCTCAGAGTCCTCAGTCTGTAAAGCCAAGCACCCAGAGGCCTTTGCCACTAGCTTTCTGTGTAGCTTGGACCTTCTGTGACCTCACTCTCCTGTTGACCTACCGCAAAACAGCTGACGTCATGCCAAGTCTTGCAGACCTACCCGAGTGATTCATTTAATAATATTTGTAATCTTTGAAAGATGAAGTTGCTCCATAAAAGGGTTAGAAAATAACTGTGACTTTTGTAATGTGTTAACATATGCATACCTAGGAGTCTGTCCTGTCCAAACAACATTATAATCGCCTGCTCTCTTTCTTTCTTTCACTGGCTTCTTATTTTTCCCCCCCCCTCTGGAGCTCCTAAAGTCGAAATCACACTGGAATGCTTTGCAAACTCCTGTCTTTCCTGATTGGGTCCATCTGAATGGAGCCGTCACCAATGTCTTCACAAATGGCATTTCCATTAACATTTCTATTTCTGTCCATTCGGGGCACCTAAAGATTTCCCACCAAGATTTACATCAACTATTTTAAGAACGTGCTTTTACAAAGCCAATGAGTTTGCTAAGTTTAAATCTGACTTTCTCAAGGGATGCTTAAAAGAAATATACAAAGTTTTTTTTAAAAGAACCTTTGTAAGTTCAAAATAACATTCCAAAAGGAGTCACTAGGAAAACATTCAAGGGAAGAGAAAAAAATTTTTTTGCATTTGTGGCAGACCTGGCTTCATCCTAATGCTCTATGTTTGTTTTTTGACACAGAAAAGTCAAATAGCCGTAAGAGTCGCAAAATAATTGAAAGAAAAATGGCCTGGTGCTTCTCATGTCTAGAATATTTATAGCAGAGGGAGGAGCTAGGCTGTGTATATCTGTTATTCAACTGGCCAGGTAAAGACAGAAGATTGGCCAATGGCAGCTCAAAGACAGAGCCCTGGAGGGAGATTCTCTTAAGTCTTACGGAAGCTGTATCCGAGCTATTCCTAAACTATGTCAACTGGAACTTTCCATTAGGCTGATGACCCCATGATCTACCAACGCCACAACATGACTGGAATGCTCAGACAGTTACCAAACAGGAAGATAAACCATAGGTGATTATTTCCATAAAAATTTAGAGTTGGAGTGATTGTTCCCGTAAGAGTCTGTTAATTAGAATTAGATTTTGCTGCTAAACTCAAAAACTCTCCTAGTAGTGGCCTAATCATAAAAAGAGTCCAGAGGCAGGCAGCCTGTGGCTGGTGTGATGTCTGGTATGGTGACACCAAAGAGTCATCAGGGACCCAGGCTCTAAACTGTATCCTCTGCCAACTTGAGCACGTGGCTTCCATTCTCCAGGTTGCTTCACGGTCCTACATAGCTATTCTCTATCAAGGCTGTCTATCGGAATGGCGCACTTCAAGTGGGAGGAAAGAGAAAAAGGAGGGAAAGTGTGGTCTCCTCTATTTTAAAGAGATTTATAGAAGCCCCACACAACGCTTCCGTTATAGCTCATTGGCCAGAGCTTGGTCACATAGCAATTACCAGCCCAAAAAAGACGGGGAGCTGCTAATTTCCAAAAGTACCCATCAGTCTCTTTCACAAACAGCAGCGGTGCTCACTGAGTCTTTTTGTGTCTTTCGGAGGTGCCTGCTTGCCTCAATCTATCCCTTCACTCTGGTAAAGCCTTTATGAACATTTGCTCACCATTAGGTGTAAAAAAAAATAATCCAGAAGTTTAAAGAGAATGCTGTTTTCCATCAACTATAATAAATGGTAAGTATTTAAACCTTAAAATGGGCTGGGCGCGGTGGCTTACACCTGTAATCCCAGCACTTTGGGAAGCCAAGGCAGATGGATCACCTGAAGTCAGGAGTTCAAGACCAGCCTGACCAATATGGTGAAACCCCATCTGTACTAAAAATACAAAAATTAGCGAGGCATGGTGGTAGGCACCTGTAGTCCCAGCTACTCAAGAGGCTGAGACAGGAGAATTGCTTGAACCCGGGAGGCGGAGGCTGCAGTGAGCGGAGATCATATCACCTTACTCTAGCCTGGGCGACAGAGAGAGACTCCGTTTTAAAAACAAAAACAAAAACAAAAACAAAACAAAGTAAAACAAAAAAAACCTTAAAATGGTAGGTAAGAGTATCTTCCTGCACTTTCTCCAGGAATAAATAAGAAAAAAAAGTCCATGTTATAGATCTAATAATGATACGTTGTCCTAAATTTACTTTTGCAGGAAAGTAAGAAAACCACTAGTTTTCCAGAGAACCCACGCTCGCTGTGACATGCTTTCAGCGTTCATCACCAGAGATCCTAAGGTCTCCATAATTCTATATAGAAGAGTTCAAGGGGTAACAGTCTGGTTGGGAGGGCAGAAGTTAGGGGGAGTTAGAGGTAGTAAAATTCTTCTTGAAGTTGCATGTCTATAGCACGGTGCCCATGACTTGTCCAAAATCTGTTAATTTCAAGAAATGTCTCCCAAACTTAGTAACTGCCCCTCCCATGAGGAAGCAGCTTTGCCACAAAAGGTAGCCTTGTGCTGGCAGCTTTCCCCGTGGTGCTATACGATAAATGTTTATGGAGAAGGTGCCACCAACAGAACTTAGCCGTATTCAGACACCATTCTATGAGAGGGCTGCTTTTTCCTGGCAGCGTGAAAGATTCCTAGCAGGTTCCAAGATCTTGACGGATAATGTTAAGTGGGTCTTCCGGCTTTAACTATTTCTTTCCCTTTTAACACAAAATAAGGGGTTCTTTACACCAAAATATATAATCATCAAAATAAAGGGCTTATTTGAGAATAACTGTGCCTGTTATTTCTACACTATGGGAGGAACTGTGTACCAGGCACAGAGCTGTTCACTTAAACTTTGATCTACACAAACTACCAATAACACGGTACTAGTGTTATCTACCACAATGGCTTCAGTAGGCAGGTTGTTGATTCAGTTAACGGGAAGGTGTTTCCATTCTGGTCTTCTCTGCCTCCTCCTCTTAAGCCTGGAGCCGTACAACCTCGTGCTTACAAACAGGTTTAGGAACCTCCTGAAATCGTGTGTTAAGTTATGTGTATTTGTGTGTTTGCTTTGGGAGCAGGATGCTCGTGAGAGCCCCAGAGAGGCCTGTGGTTCTTAAAATTGCTGCCGTAACATTGTATATTTCAGCCAATGCAGATCTCCTAAAGAGCAAACAAGAAGGTTGCCTGTTTCCTCCCTATCTGCCAGGGGACAAGGAGAGGAGGTGTCCTGGGTAGACAGAACACCTTGTCTACCTGGTAAACTCCTGCTTAGACTTATTATCCCAGCACCAAATCTGTCTTTTCTGTAAAGCTTTCTCCCTACTTGTCTGTGAATTCTCTGAAGCTCACGTTGACGTTCTAGACATAGACGAATGAACAGATAGAGCCTCTCCTTTTGGTTGCCAATTTTGCATTATTCACAGATCTACTTCTCTTCTGAATAAGATTAGTCTTTTGCTTAATTTGGGGTAAATATTAATTGCAGCGCCTGAAGCTGTGGAATGTTTATGCTTCAAACTAAACAATTCTAATTCATTGAACTTTGATCCATCTCTTTCTCTTTTGTCTGTGCAGATTCCAGTGCTGCAACCGTATTCAATATGTGGGCCTTGTTCACATCCTGAGTACAAATGCTGTCTTCTCTTTCATGGGAGCTGTTTCATGCTTCTGCCTTTCTCTCTGTAGAAGGAAAACAACTTCCATTCTCAGGCTTATCTGAATCTAGCACCACTTTTCACAAGTTGTTTTTGCTTCAAGCTACCTTATGTGGTTCTCTGTTAATTTCCTATCTTCACCCTCAACAGTAAGGAGATACTAAAAACTGTCCATTCGGTTCCCCTTGCGGGATGTTACTGATTTTTAACTTTGCAGTGCTGGCTTGCGTATTTTAAATCTGCGTATCTTTGAGACGACTCTCCAGAGCTGATGAATTTTCTCTTCCGTGTTTGATGGAGCCGGCCATGGGAGAGTGGAGGAGCGGGGGAGGAAAGAGTTACTGTCTCGCGAGCCGTGAGTCTGCCTGCCCACAGCGGCGTTTTGGATGAGACTCATTATTTGTGGAAATGGTGTGTTCCACAGGCAAAAATAACTTTTTAAAAAAAGAACATCTCTGCACTCTCCTGAAGTCATCTCAAAATGAATTCAAGATTTCTCATGAAATGGAGAAAGCTTTCTGATGGCCTGAATGGTTGCTTGTGTACTTGGCCATGCCACGTTAAATCTAATCTAGGTAACATTAGGGTCCAGGAAAAGCTGATAGAGGCTTAATGATGAGGTAATGAGCATAGAGGTCAAGGGTAGGAAACAGGTTTTCTATTTGGAGCCTCATAGCCATGGGAAAATCTCACTTGAGAACCAGAAAGGAGCAATGGAAATAGAACTTACTTTACCTGATTTTAAATTAAACACAAAGGGTACCACGTTTTGGATAACAAATTAATATACATATGTCAGCGTCACATGAGGATCTGTTAAGGAAAAAAGAGAAAAAAAGAAGGAAAGAAAGAAAGGGAGAAGGTAAGTAGGGGAGAGGACAGGTAAAGGAAGAGTTGATATGTCTGAAAAAAAAAAAAAATAACCAGGCCAGGTGCAGTGGCTCACACCTGTAATCCCAGCACTTTGGGAGGCCGAAGTGGGCAGATCACCTGAGGTTGGGAGTTCGAGACTAGCCTGACCAACATGGAGAAACCCTGTCTCTACTAAAAATACAAAATTAGCCGGGCTTGGTGGCACATGCCTGTAATCCCAGCTACTCGGGAGGCTGAGGCAGGAGAATCACTTGTACCCAGGAGGTGGAGGTTGCGGTGAGCTGAGATCGCACCACTGCACTCCAGCCTGGGCAACAAGAGCAAAACTCCGTCTCAAAAAGAAAAAAAGAAAAGAAAAAAAAAAAATCAGCACTTTCTGTGTGCCAGGCACTGTTTTAAGTGCTTTACACTTATTAACTCTTTTACATTATGAGAATTCACAAAGCCCATATTATTGCCTTTTCTGAAGAAGTAAAGCACAGAGAGGTTAAGTAACTTATCCAAGGTCAACACAGCAAGTATGTAGAGAAACTGGAATTCAGACTGAAGCAGTCAGGCTTCAGAGTCTGTGTCGTTAAAGACAATGTGATGGCAGTTGTGACTGAGGGACTGGGATAGCCAACCTCTCCTGTCCACAGAACCCCTGTTCCAAATCCCATTTAGAGTCCTCAGATCCCCACTACTCAAATCCCTTCTCTGTACTTTCTACCCCTCTGCTCATGCCTGCAAGCTCTTATTGAAGCATTTCTGAATGCCCAGCTTGGCTGGTCACCCCTCCTCCAGGTATAACCCCTGCCTAAATCCCCTAACCTATGAGATCTCAAGTCCTGTCCCTATTGGGTCTGACACCTTTCATGACACGGTCTCCAGTGGCCAAGCCAAAGCATTGTTTTCCCGCTGACCATGGCACCTGCAAGAGCACCTCTGGCCTGTTTCTCACCAATTCATCCCATTTTCGTTCCAAGCTGATGGAGTCCCACATAGAATGTGGCAAGATGAACATGTCTGAACCTCAATGTCAGCGTCCAGGGGTTCGACAGACAACTACTATGAGAGAACATGCAGAAAGTCACATGTAATTGAGGCGCTTATCAGAGGACGCATGTGTGGTGGAGTTGGAGGCTGATGGTGAATGACTTCAGACACTCCTGGTCTCATCTCTGTTGAAAACTACAAGTCTTCGCTAAGCCAAGAAACTCCCTGGGGCTTAAGTTCTAGCCTTAGTAGAATGACCTTTGCAGATGGAAATAACAGCACACAACTCTTGAATTGATGCATAAATAGTTCCAACCCTGAATATCCTCCTTGATAAAACCACATGATATTGGAAATTTTTATTTTGTAAACAATACACTCCAAGCAAATTTCCTGCCATAGGAGTGCTAACCTAATGACAAGATTTGCCCCTAGTTCAGAGAAGGGGACAGCAGGGAAAGCCCTGGACTTGAGGTTTGTTGCATTAGGAAGTGTAGTGGATACAAGGCTGTAACTCCCAGAGCCGATCAGCTTCTGGGGGTGTTGGGGGCTTCCAGCTCTCAGCTGATCTGAGAGATCTGCTCTCAGCTAATGGGAATCACCCAAGCTTACATCTTCTTCCTAGGCGCACATCTATCCAATAACTGGTTCTGGGGATGGGAGAAAAACAAGGCCTGATCTCGTCTCCTTAAGGCAGGACAACTCTGAAGGATTATCCCAGATCCAGAGTTCCCTGGGATTCAGGGTCAGAAGAACTAGGGTGAGGCAAGTGAAGAACTTGACTGAGATGTGAAATTTAAGGGAGAACCAAAAAATCTCAATAAACAACACAAATATTTAAATCAATATTTTAAAAGCTTAATGCAAAAAGTTTATAATAAAGTATTATAATTTTTTTGTGTGTGTGTGTGACAGAGTCTCACTCCGTCACCAGGCTAGAGTGCAATGGCGTGATCTCTGCTCATTGCAACCTCCGATTCCCTGGTTCAAGCGATTCTCTTGCCTCAGCCTCCTAAGTAGCTGGGATTACAGGCATGCACCACCATGCCCAGCTATTTTTTGTATTTTGTAGAGACGGGGTTTCACCATGTTGGCCAAGATGGTCTCGATCTCCTGACCTCGTGATCTGCCCACCTCGGCTTCCCAAAGTGCTGGGATTACAGGCGTGAGCCACCACGCCCGGCCCAAAATATTTTATAGGGCTGTGGGCATGGTGGCTTTCTCCGGCAATCCCAGCATCTTTGGAGACCAAGGAGGGAACATGGCTTGAGAACAGGTGTTTGAAACCAGCCTGGGCAACATAGTGAGACTCCATCGCTGTAAATGAAAAAAATCAAATCAAATCAAAAATTGGCTGGGCATGGTGGAGTGTGCCTGTAGTTCCAGCTACTCAGGAAGCCAAAGTTGGAGCATGGCTTGAGCCCAGGAGTTCTAGGCTGCAGTGAGCTGTGATCTCATCATTGCACTCCAGCCTGAGCAACAGAGTGAGACCCTGTCTCTAAAAAAAAATAATCATACATTTTTAAAACATGTTGTAAAGGCAAACCCTGACAGGGTGGAGATTAGGGCGGGGCAGGTGAGGTCAGCCATGTAAATACAGGGTTGGATTTTGCCTTTTATTTGAAATTTTGGTTCTTTGATCATCATGAATGTTTTTTACATTAGTTTAAATGTTTGCATACTGCATTAAAATATGTATCTTGATTACTAAGTTTTCTGGCCCCCCTGAAATTTTGCCCTGAGGCGAGTGCCTAACATGTCTTACCCTGCTTGAATCTGCTGAGACCTCGAAGGGAAACACATCACAGTTTAACTTCTCATGCTCTATCCTGCTTTCCTCACTCCTTTGTAGGAATTATATCCGAGCCGTTCCCCAGAAAGCCTCCTACCCCAAAACCCAACATTGGCAGAGTCGGTTCTCTAGAGGCCCCCGCCGAAGACAGGGAGATGACTTGGTAGTTTAGAAAGTTTATGTTTTAGACAAAGCTAAATGCAGTTTCTGAATCTCAGTTTCCCTCTATTGTCAAATGAGAAAAGCAATTCCTCCCTCTCATTTAATCCTGGAACGCTAAGAGGAGTCAATGAGCTATCCCAGGCAAAGAACTCCATTTAGTGGTTTGTAGCAAATAACAGGTGTTCAGGAAATTGTATTATCCCTTCCTGTGTTTCAGCTTTGCCTTTCTTGGAGCCCCTAAACAGGCTGAAGTGAAAAGCACCATGACCTGTCACTACAAGACAAGAAGCCTCGGGAGAAGGACGGAGATCCCCTTTCATTGGTTTTGCCGAGTTTCCCAAGCTCCATCCTCCTACAGTTAAATCAACACTCTTTATCCTTAGGCTGCTGATAATCTCACTGAAGGCTTCCTGGTAAGATCTGTAATGCGTGAGGTCTTCCTTCTTAGTTGTTTGCAAACATCAGTGATTAGGGACAATTAGGGACTGGTGTGCCTGTCATTCTTCTCCTTTCAGCTGAGGAGGAAATCCTCATGCACTGTTATCTCGAATGAGACATTATCTGTCAACTGCAGTCTCAGGAATCTACAGGTTCGTTCAGTCGCAACTCCAATCTCACTAACTTTATCTGTGTTCCCCAAATGCCTTAGACTATTTGCTTCCCACTGATAGGGAAACCTGGCATCTCATTTTCTCAATGTCCAGACAAAGATTCTTACATAGCAAGAAACTAAGATAGGTGTTACGGAACGTTGATGGGACCAGGAAAACCAAATAGAGGACCCCCTTCATGGGGCTTCCAACCTGACAATAGACAAAAGAGAAGAAACATACATGTAAGAGACAAGCAAAACCCAGAACCATCACTTATGAAGGATGTACTCATCACCCCTCCTTTGCTGCCTGTCAAAACCCGTGAGGGCTCATGTGACACCTTAACTATTAATTAATCTTCATCCCTCCTACACCAGCACCTCGCCTCACCCCGGTCAGAAGCCATCTCTTTATATTTCCATAGCTTAAAATGCTATTTTTGGTTCTAGATGCTTTGCCTCTAGATTCGATGCCTGCATCCATATTGTTGTATATTTTTTCCTTTCTATCTTTTCCACAGTGTTTTTTGTTTTAACTTTTAAGTTTAGGGGTACAAGTGCAGGTTTGTTCCATAGGTAAACTTGTGTCATGGGGGTTTGTTGTACAGATTATTTCATCGCCCAGGTATTAAGCCTAGTACCCATTAGCTACCTCTTTCTTCTCCCACCCTCCACCTTCCAAAAGGCCCCCGTATGTGTTGTACCCCTCTATGTGTCCAAGTGTTCTCATCATTTAGCTCCCACTTATAAGTGAGAACATGCGGTGTCTGGTTTTCTGTCCCTACATTAGTTTGCAAAGGATGATGGGCTCCAGCTTCATCCATCTCCCTGCAAAGGACATGTTCTTGTCCTTTTTTATGGCTGCATAGTATTCCGTGCTGTATATGTACCAAATTTGCTTTATCCAGTCTACCATCAATGGGCATTTAGGTTGATTCAATTTCTTTGCTATTGTGAATAGTGCTGCAATGAACATACATGTGTAGGTGTCTTTATCATAGAATTATTTATATTCCTTTGGGCACATACCCAGTAATGGGATTGCTGGGTCGAATGGCATTTCTGTCTGTAGGTATCTGAGGGATCGCCACACTGTCTTCCACAGTGGCTGAACTAATTTACACTCCCTCCAACAGTGTCTAAGTATTCCTTTTTCTCCAGAACCTCACCAGTGCCTGTTATTTTTTGACTTTTTAGTAATAGCCATTCTGACTGGCGTTAGATGGTGTCTTATTGTGGTTTTGATTTGCATTTTTCTAATGACCAGTGATACTGAGCTTTTTCTCATGTGATTTCAGCCACATGTATGTCTTCTTTTGAAAAGTGTTCATGTCCTTTGCCCACTTCTTTATGTGGTTGTTTTTTTTTTTTTTTCTCTTGTAAATTTATTTAAGTTCATTATAGATGCTGGATATTAGATCTTTGTCAGATGCATAGTTTGCAAAAATTTTCTCCCGTTCTGTGGGATGTCTGTTTACTCTGTTGATAGTTTCTTTTGCTATTCTGCAATGTTTTGTGCAAGATAAGTGTTTAACAAATGCTTGTAAATGAATGCCTGCACCAAGAAAGTCCAATAGCTACGAATAAAGAAAGAAAGGACAAATTCCAGGGGTGGTGATTTTTTTTTTTTCATTTTCATCTTTTTAGACAGCTTTTGAAGGAATGGAGTAACATGTTCTTCTGGAGCAGGAGTTACAAATTGGACCTCTAAGGGCCTCATTCAGCCTATCCACATGGTTGCGGCACCGACAGAGTGTTTTGAAATTTTCAACTCTGAATACTTGTAGATAACATATGCATTCCACACTAAGCTGCATTTCCATCACCTCATGCTGCTCTCAACATCTGTGGCACATGCCTGACTCACAGGCCATTTGAATTTGAGTTCCGGCTCTGCAGCCTGCTGTCTATAGCATTTCCCTCTCCAGAGTAAGTTCTCCCTGGCCAAAGCATGTTGAGGATTATGTAAACGTGTGAGTGTTTCTCTAATTTCTCTAGTCTTCTCCTTCTTCTTCTCATCCTCCTGCTCCTCCTCCTCCTCCTCCTCCTTCTCCTTCTCCTTCTCCTTCTCCTCCTCCTCCTCATTCTTCTTCTTCTTCCTACTTCCTTCTTTCTTCTTCTTGAGACAGAGTCTCACTGTGTCACCCGACTGCAGTCCAGTGGTGTGATCTCTACTCACTGTGACCTCCACCTCCGAGGTTCAAGTGATTCTCCTGCCTCAGCCTCCCAAGTAGCTGGAATTACAGGTGCCCACTACCACACTTGACTAATTTTTGTATTTTTAGCAGAGACGGGGATTCACTATGTTGGTCAGGCTGGTCTCAAACCCCTGACCTCAGGTGATCCGTCTGCCTCGGCCCTCTAGTCATCTTCTTAAATGTACATTAAGACCTTTTATTTCTAGGCGGATACCAAATCTGGGGAAAAAAACGTAGCAATCGTTGAGGGACAACCAAATAACAAGGCTTTATTCCAATTAATCCTTACAACGACCTTGAAATTTGGCATTTTCATACCCATTTTACATATGAGTAAACTGAGGCTCGGAAAAGTGAAATAACTTGCCCAAAGCTTCAAGAGCTGGGAAGCATGGGAAACAAGAATTCAAACATTGATCTGAGTGCTTCCCATACCCTTAAGCTTCTCACAATTTGGAATTGCCAGGGAGGTAAGCAGGTGCGTAGAACGTTCATTTCCACAGGCAGAATTGCAGGGCGAGATGCGACACGTGTTTCGTGACACGTGTCCTGAGCAGCACAGGGGTCTGCATACAAGTAATTTCTGTTTCTCTGCAGCAAGGCAGGCGAGTCATGTGCAGATAATCCAAAAATAGTTTCTAATTTTTCTTGGGATAAATATAAATTTTTGGCAACAGGCACCCCTTTCAAAGTGTGTTTTGATTAGAGTTACACGAAAAGGCATTTTTATTCTCTGAGGGTGTGCCAACTAATGGGCAGAAGGGAACTAAGAAGAGTGCCAGCTTGATCTCCCTTCTCCCCTCCAATAAAAGGGCTGTGTACGGTCTACAGAGCCGCTGGTGAAAGACTTGGGGTGGAAATACAGCACCTGGGCTCCGGCTGACTCTCCATCGCTCTCTAATGTAAAACCCAACTCAACCCTCCTCTTTTTACTGATGAGGAATTAAGATCGGGTTGTGAGGTATCTTGGCCAAGATCACACGGCAAAGTAGTAGAGAAATGGAATTCAGAATCGAGGCCCCTTAACCTCCTCTTTTTTCAATATAAATTCTTTCCGATTTTAACGTCAGACAGCTCCAAAGTCAGTAATGGCCGATAGCTGAGACAAAGAGATGTTTGCATATAATTCAAAGTATGGACCCAATTATGAGAGACAGAAAATGGTAGATGGGCAAATCTGTTCTAAGCCCAGAAGCTGGGCTTCCGTGAATACCTGTCATCTGACAACTCATTAGGAACCTGGAGACAGTGGAGAGGCAATTTGTGCAGAGTAGACGGAGCTGAACCATGGGGGCAGGCCGACCTGTGTGATTGTGGACACATTACTTAAACTCTCTTGGTTTTTTCTCAACTGCAAAATTCAATTACTGTGAGAATTCATGGTGTGCATAGAAGCATCTGGCCTGGAAAAGCCTCAATGCAAATGGATGGTCTTGTTCCTGTGGCTCAATGCAAACGAATGGTCAGATTCAGTCCCTGTGACTGAATCTGGCTCCTGTTGAGTGATTTATTGATTAGATTTATTGATTTGGTGATTTACTGGCGGGTGTCCAAAGTATCTGCCTTCTAAACAAATGCAATAGATGGAAGAGAATCAATAAATTAGCATGGAAAAGAAAGTAAGATCTATCCTTCCTGCCACTCAAACTCAAAACCTATAGTCTTCTGTCCCACAATCAGATGTAAGAGTGGAAATTGTGACATAGTGGGCAGGGAATGTGTGAAAGGGAAGAAGCAGGAAATGAAGGAACCCTAGGGCCTTCTCTTCTGAGTGCCCAGGCTCAGGTAGACCAAGGTTGACCAAAGTTGCCCAGCCAATACAAAGAGGAGGATCATTCTGCCCAGAAAAGACAAACCAATGAGCATCCATGTTTCTACCTTTAAGATGAGACCTGAGAAGGCCAAAAGTTTGCCATTAGCATGTTCTTTAACTGTCATTTATTTGAACTTAGTAGAGATTTAGGAATGATCAGACAAGATTTAGTAACCCCATTTTATAGATAAGGAAATTGAGGCTCAAGGAGGTAAAATAACTTCTCCAAGTGCACACAGCATGTAATGGTAGAGCTGCTAGAACCTGCTTTCCTATAAGGAACCATTCATATGCCTTGTAACTGCTTTAGGACAGAAGCTATATCTCATTCATCTGTGCATCCTTAGTGTCTAGCAGACAACAGGGCTTCGGTAAGCAGTTGCTGGAGGAATTAATCTCTTATGTATTGTGCTACCATGCATGTATTTGAGTAAGTCCAGTGTTATAAATCATCTTTTTATCTCACAGAGCATGTTACCTCAGAAAATCTCTATGATCACGAACCGAGCCAAGTATAAGTTAGTGAGACAAATATTTATTTAGCCATATTAAAGACAGTCTTTCCATACAAATGTTCTTACGTAATCACAATTTTCTCAACCATTGAAAAATCAGTTGT
This sequence comes from Theropithecus gelada, assembly GCF_003255815.1. Classification (NCBI taxonomy): domain Eukaryota; kingdom Metazoa; phylum Chordata; class Mammalia; order Primates; family Cercopithecidae; genus Theropithecus; species Theropithecus gelada. The sequence goes on from NC_037684.1 coordinate 68,974,791, forward strand.
AAGCCTGGTATCAAACATAATCAAGAGGGCTGCCTGAATTATAATTCTTCATGAAAAATTGAAGTTGCTTCATCCAGTGGCCTTTTTTGCAGAGTGAGATACATTCGACATAATTAGGTGGGAACCTGATAAGGAGTTGAATCAACTGGGGATGTTTTTGGAATTAAATATGCAATTTCAGAATTTCATCTGTGAACAGCCCTCAGTCCATGATGCCATAGTTTTCTAAGATAGCATATTTTGGACAAAGGCAGTTCTTTGTGGCCAAAAAAGGTCTTTTGTTCCTTATATGAATTTAACTCTGTCTGTCCATCATCTTTGAGCCCTTCACCCTTGACTTGTATTTGCACCTATGTGTGATTCTTCACACTGCTCCATTCTCTCACCTGCCTCACTCTCTGTGAACACAAGAGTCTGGGAGCAAGTGTGGGAAGACGAGATGGAGAAAGGGATCAGCAGTTTTGCAGCATGAAACAGCTGACCTGGCCCTTGAGCATGGGATCTTTTTTTTTTTTTTTAATTTTTTTTGAGACGGAGTCTCACTCTGTCGCCCAGGCTGGAGTGCAGTGGCGCGATCTCGGCTCACTGCAAGCTCCGCCTCCCGGGTTCACGCCATTCTCCTGCTTCAGCCTCCAGAGTAGCTGGGACTACAGGTGTCCGCCACTACGCCTGGCTAATTTTTTTGTATTTTTAGTAGAGACGGGGTTTCACCATGTTGGCCAGGATGGTCTCGATCTCCTGACCTCGTGATCCACCCGTCTCGGCCTCCCAAAGTGCTGGGATTACAGGCGTGAGCCCCCACGCCGGACCAAGCATGGGATCTTTAACCCCATCACTAAACATGCAAGTTGATAAATAAGATGTAGTTTCATTTCCTGATTCTATGCCATTCTGTAAAGAATTAGAAAAGTCCCTGATTGACATTCTAGCGAGAAAAGGGGGAAGATGGAAAATGAGAAGGTATCGAATCATCAGAATCATTAGAGGGGTATATTAGTTTGCTAGGGTTGCCATAATAAAGTATTACAGACTGGATGGCTCAAAAAGACAAATTTGTTTTCTCATGGTTCTGGAGGCTTCAAATGCAAAATCAAAGCATCACAGGATTGGTATCTCCTGAGGCCTCTCTCCTTGGCTTGCAGATGGTCACCTTCTCACTGTGTCCTCACATGGTCTTTCCTCTGTGTATGTGCAACCCTGGTGACTCTGTATGTCCAAATTCCCACTTCTTATAAGGACACCAGTCAGGTTGGAGTAGGAACTTAATACAATGACCTTAACAGTTTCATTTAACTTCATTACCTCTTTAAATGCCCTGTCTTCAAATACAGTCATATTCTGATGTACCAGGGGTTAAGACTTCAACATATGAATTTGGAGAGGGGGCACAATGCAGCCCAGAACAGGTAGGAAGTATCAAAAATACCAAAATCAAGCTTCAACTTCAGCACAAACTTTTCTCAAGACATATTTAGACATTGGACACAGGAAAATGGAAAGCTAAGTATGTTTTCTATGAGCAGTCATATGCTGGTAAATGTTTAACAAGCCATCAGTCAGTGGCGGAGGGGGGAGCCATGATTTGTAGTGTTTGCCAATTTCAGTGGTGTAAATACTCCCACCACCATCTATTTTCAGTTAGCAATGTGGCGTCACTGAACACAGAGTTGGGAACACAGATTCACAGAGACTGAAGTAGTTGAATCTCACAAACCAGTGGGAGCTGGCTCCAGCATACCTGCTGATAATTAAAATGCAGAGTGATGTCATGGTGCCCTGGCCTGGCTCCCCCTTCCCACAGATGCCTCTAGGGTGAAGTCTCCACCTATTCTCTATGAGATACTGGATCTCTAATCTGGTAAACTAAAGATCTATAAATCTAAACATTTCCCCTTTCCCTTCATTTGGACCTGAAATATTTGAGTACCAATACTCAAAATCCTTGATAGAGACCATCTCATCTCTGAATACCAGACAAATCATCTGTTCAAATGATCGTGAAGCAAAGCAGCAGGATGTGAAAATATCCATCAACCCTCAAAAAGGGAACTGATTTGATAAATCAAAGAAATTACCCCATTTTAATAGTAGTTATTAAAATAATCATGGGCAACTTTATTTCTAATACATATTTTCAAAACTCATCAGGAAGATTTTACATTTATAAAAATGGTCCCATAGGGCCGGGCGCGGTGGCTCAAGCCTGTAATCCCAGCACTTTGGGAGGCCGAGATGGGCGGATCACAAGGTCAGGAGATCGAGACCATCCTGGCTAACACGGTGAAACCCAGTCTCTACTAAAAAAACACACAAAAAAAACTAGCCGGGCGAGGTGGCGGGCGCCTGTAGTCCCAGCTACTCGGGAGGCTGAGGCAGGAGAATGGCGTAAACCCAGGAGGCGGAGCTTGCAGTGAGCTGAGATCCGGCCACTGCACTCCAGCCTGGGCGACAGCGCGAGACTCCGTCTCAAAAAAAAAAAAAAAAAAAAAAAAAGGTCCCATAAAGGAAGCAATCTGACATCAGAAAGTATTTATTAGCAATTTAAAAATGACAAATACCTTTAAAATGCAGTATATACCAAATGGATTCTGTCTAAAGTGGAATAATTTAATTACAGTGCAAGTTCAAAAAGTTTCCCTATAACTTGGCATATGAGATCAACACAATAAAGTATTAAGAAGACAAGGAACCCAAGGAGAATGATCCAGAAGATGTAGTAGTTATGTGTAACGAGAATTCCTGAGTGATCAAAGTATTCAAAAGATTAACAGTCAAAGAAATAGAAGAAAATTATTCCTGAACTAATAAACATATGACTCTTCAGTGTAAAGGATTCACCGAGTATTACACAATGAATGAACTGAAACACACATCCAGACATCTTTTGTTTCCCCCTTTTTTTAAAAATTCAAGTTTTAGGGAGAAAAGAAATCCCACAAGCATCCAAATATGTTTAATATTTACCCACAAAAGAAGAAAGTCAATTCCACATCAAACTTCTTCTTCACAGTACAAACACCAGAAGTCAACTCTACAAATTTTAGATAAGAAAAAACCATGGCAGGGGGAGATGCTCTCAGACATGCAGAGACTTTCAGTCTTCACCAGTACGTCAATCCCTGCAAAATAGACCAGAGAAGGTGCTGGCCCCAAAATAAACAGGTAAGCAAAATCTAAAATGATAATGCAAGATTGAAGAAGGCAAAGTGTAAATAAGAACAGTAATATTTAGACTAGAGTAAAGCTTCATGGTTTTTGTTAAAATGCTTTTGAGACGAAATGCAAATGTAAGGATAATTCTTGCCAAAAATACTCTATAATGGAAAAATAAATTTTTAAAGCCTAATTATTTTCATCTGGATTTAATATTTTTGGTCATTTCAACACACTTAAGAGACATCATTAACCAGTTCCTTCAAAATTTCACCCATCTCTCACCTCTGTTCTCCGTTCTTATTTCTAACACCCCAGTACAGTCCCTTATTACATTTCAGCTAAATTACAAAGATAATTTCCTGACTTCTCTCCCAGTCTCCAGTTTTACACACTTCAATCCACCCTGCACAGATTAATCTTCTTAGAACACTATTTTTAGTATGTCATTTGTTGGCTCAAAATGTATATACAAGATGAAATTCAAACTTGCCAGCTTGTTATTCGAAGCCCTCTAAAGTCTGCCATGATCCTACCTTTATTTACAGGCTTATGCTGTACTACTTCTCAAAATGAACTCTCCATTCCAATACTGTCTACCTTTCCAATAGCCCTGAAACAGTTTTTTGTTTTTGTTTTTGTTTTTGTTTTTTTTAAGAGACTGAGTGTCACTCTGTCACCAGGCTGGAGTGCAGTGGCACAATCTTGGGTCACTACAACCCCTGCCTCCCAGGTTCAAGTGATTCTCCTGCCTCAGCCTCCTAAGTAGCTGGGATTACAGGCATGCGCCACCACGCCCAGCTAATTTTTGTATTTTTCGTAGAGACGGGGTTTCACTATGTTGGCCAGGATGGTCTCAGTCTCTTGACCTCATGATCCACCCACCTCGGCCTCCCAAAGTGCTGGGAATACAGGCGTGAGACATATTTTAACCATTTCTCCCTCTGTATCTTTCTGTGTAAACACTTGAAGCCTCGTTTCACCTCCTTCCACTTCTACCTTCCCTGCTCCAACCTCCAGTTTCAACAAGTCATTCCTTTATTCTCTTTAAATGTGGTCTAGCCCAGTCCACAAAGAAATTTTCCCCTTCAGAATATCCAAGGAATTAGGTGTTGTATTCTAATACCTAATCAATAAATCCTACCTTGTATCATTATTTGCCATATATCATCAAATTTAACACTATTGATTGTGAGATAAACCATTACTTTATGTAAGACTAAAAAAGAAAAAAAAAAAAAACCTTTGCAAAGTACAGTGTGACATTCCATTGGTTTTAAGAGGCTTTAGTTTTTTAGCGATAGTAAAAGATGAAAATATGTGCATCTTAGGTTCCATAAGACACAGTAGGTGTTACATCATTCCTCTGTTCACTCACTAAATATCTCTTTGTTGCCTACTGTGTGCTCAGCACTGTTCACATTGTATCAGCAAACAACGCTGACAAGGCCTCTGCACTCAAGCTCATATTCTGCCAAAAAAATGACTTTTACACAAACACATGGAAGAACATACCATACTCATGGATAGGAGGAATCAATATTGTGAAAATGGCCATACTGCCCAAGGTAATTCATAGATTCAATGCCATCCCCATTAAGCTACCAATGACTTTCTTCACGTAATTGGAAAAAACTGCTTTAAAGTTCGTATGGAACCAAAAAAGACCTTGCATTGCCAAGACAATCCTAAGCCAAAAGAACAAAGCTGGAGGCATCACGCTACCTGACTTCAAACTATACTACAAGGCTACAGTAACCAAAACAGCATGGTACTGGTACCAAAACAGAGATATAGACCAATGGAACAGAACAGAGCCCTCAGAAATAATACCACACATCTACAGCCATCTGATCTTTGGCAAACCTGACAAAAACAAGAAATGGGGAAAGGATTTCCTATTTAATAAATGGTGCTGGGAAAAATGGCTAGCCATAAGTAGAAAGCTGAAACTGGATCCTTTCCTTACTGCTTATATGAAAATTAATTCAAGATGGATTAGAGACTTAAATGTTAGACCTAAAACCATAAACACCCTAGAAGAAAACCTAGGTAATACCATTCAGGACATAGGCATGGGCAAGGACTTCATGTCAAAAACACCAAAAGCAATGGCAGCAAAAGCCAAAATTGACAAATGGGATCTAATTAAACTAAAGAGCTTCTGCACAGCAAAAGAAGCTACCGTCAGTGTGAACAGGCAACCTACAGAATGGGAGAAAATTTTTGCAATCTACTCATCAGACAAAGGGCTAATATCCAGAACCTATAAATAATCAAATTTACAAGAAAAGAACAAACAACCCCATCAAAAATATGGGCAAAGAATATGAACAGACACTTCTCAAAAGAAGACATTCATACAGCCAACAGAAACCATCATTCTGGAAGCCATCATTCTCAGCAAACTATCACAAGAACAGAAAACCAAATACCGCATGTTCTCACTCATAAGTGGGAATTGAACAATAAGATCACTTGGACACAGGAAGGGGAACATCACACACCGGGTCCTACTGTGGGGAGTGGGGAGGGGGGAGGGATAGCATTAGGAGATATACCTAATGTAAATGACGAGTTAATGGGTGCAGCACACCAACATGGCACATGTATACATATGTAACAAACCTACACATTGTGCACATGTACCTGAGAACTTATAATAATAAAAAAAAGAAGAACAAACAAACAAACAAAAATGGTAGGAATGTATTTTAAAATGTAGCATGAAATTACATTCCTAAAAATGTATGTAATAGTAGCCAGTGCAGCTATAGTCATTTGAAAATTGCATTTTTAGTCCCATAAAAGTAAAGCATTGACTATGAAAATGTAGAAAATACCAATAAGGGTCGGGTGCTGTGGCTCAAACCTGTAATGCCAGCACTTTACAAGGCCAAGGTGGGAGGATTGCTTGAGCTCAGGAATTCAAGACCAGCCTGGGCAACATAGTGAGACCTTGTCTCTACAAAAAAATTTTTTAATGAGGCAGGAGGATTGCTTGCGCCCGGGAGGTTGAGGCTGCAGTGAGCCGTGATCATGCCACTATACTTCTGCCTGAGTGACAGAAAAGAAAAACAAATCATTTACAATCCCACCACTGTGAATATTCCATTAGTTTACTAATCTGTCTCTTTATCTATAGTATACATTTTATTAAAAATGGTTGTATCAGAAGAAAAAAAATGACTTTTACCAGCCCCTTCCCATGGATTGTAAGATCTTCAGAGACAAAGTACAAATAATGTCTTGTACTTTATCACCCACAGAATGCAACATTTCTCTGTTTTGCACATAGTAAACACCCTAAAGATTTACTGAGACAATGAATAAGAAAAAGGGACACAGGGCCGGGCGTAGTGGCTCACTCCTGTAATCCCAGCACTTTGGGAGGCCGAGGCGGGTGGATCACGAGGTCAGGAGATCGAGACCATCCTGGCTAACACCATGAAACCTCATCTCTACTAAAAATACAAAACATTAGCCGGGTGTGGTGGCGGGTGCCTGTAGTCCCAGCTACTCGGGAGGCTGAGGCAGGAGAATGGCGTGAACCTGGGAGGTGGAGCTTGCAGTGAGCCGAGATCGCCCCACTGCACTTCAGTCTGGGAGACACAGCGAGACTCCATCTCAAAAAAAAAAAAAAGAAAAAGGGACACAGGATATATATATATATATATATACACACACTCTATTCTAAACTCAGGTACAGGAGAAAACACAATTTGTTAAAAGTAGTTAGATTGTAGGCCTTTCAATATGAATGCCTTTACACTACTTCATAAAATAGGAAGGAAGAAAAAGTTTCCACACGAGTGGGTTGAAGCAATCCTGTTACATAGATGTGACTGCAGGAGGCCTCAAAGAGTCTCTGAGTGAATCAAATGAATAGAGAGAATTATAATTAGTGCATTATTCACACTGATTTATGAAATTACTTTCTTCTCAGTTAATTAAAATAGCAAACCAACAGGTCCTTGTCATTGGCTGTCTTAAGATTTCTGGTTTTTTACTGTCGATGAGCCTAGAGTCCATGATGTCTAGAAATTAGCCTTTTTCTTGGGAATTCAATCAATGGGGTGGTTAGTGGACACACAGAAGTGAGCTGCCTAGGTAGGAGTGGGTGCAGACTCACCCCGCAGTCACATCTCAATGCAGTTTTGTCTCCCCTTCAACATTATTCAGGCATTTGGGGCTTCTTGAGGTTGCAGGATGTATCCCTTGAAAACAGCGAGGGCACATTGTGAGTCTTGATTAGCTGAGGTTCCTCATTCTGGAAGTTCATCCTCTTTGAGCACACTCCTTGGAGAACTGGGTGAAAGGAGAATCTCTTAGGCTGCTGTTGGTGCTCATTCCTTTTTTTTTTTTTTTTTTTTTTTTGAGATGGAGTCTCGCTGTGTCTCCCAGGCTGGAGTGCAGTGGCCTGATCTCGGCTCACTGCAAGCTCCGCCTCCCGGGTTCACGCCATTCTCCTGCCTCAGCCTCCCAAGTAGCTGGGACTACAGGTGCCCGCCACCACGCCTGGCTAATTTTTTTGTATTTTTAGTAGAGACGGGGTTTCACCATGTTAGCCAGGATAGTCTCAATCTCCTGACCTCGTGATCCACCCGCCTCGGCCTCCCAAAGTGCTGGGATTACAGGCTTGAGCCACCGCGCCCGGCCGGTGCTCATTCCTTAAAGGGCTAATATCCAGAATCTACAAAGAACTTAAACAAATTTATGAGAAAAAAATCAAACAACCCCATCAAAAAGTGGGCGAAGGATATGAACAGACACTTCTCAAAAGAAGACATTTATGCAGCCAACAGACACATGAAAAAATGCTCATCATCAGTGGCCATCAGAGAAATGCAAATCAAAACCACAATGAGATACCATCTCACACCAGTTAGAAAGGCGATCATTAAAAAGTCAGGAAACAACAGGTGCTGGAGAGGATGTGGAGAAATCAGAACGCTTTTACACTGTTGGTGGAACTGTAAACTAGTTCAACCATTGTGGAAGACAGTGTGGCGATTCCTCAAGGATCTAGAACTGGAAATACCATTTGACCCAGCAATACCATTACTGGGTATATACCCGAAGAATTACAAATCATGCTGCTATAAAGACACATGCACACGTATGTTTATTGCGGCACTATTCACAATAGCAAATACTTGGAACAAACCCAAATGTCCATCAGTGATAGACTGGATTAAGAAAATGTGGCACATATATACCATGGAATACTATGTAGCCATAAAAAAAACATGAGTTCATGTCCTTTGTAGCGACATGGACGAAGCCGGAAACCATCATTCTGAGCAAACTATCACAAGGACAGAAAACCAAACAACACATGTTCTCACTCATAGGTGGGAATTGAACAATAAGAACACTTGGACACAGAGTGGGGAACATCACACACTGGGGCCTGTCATGGGGTTGGGGGAAGGGGGAGGGATAGCATTAGGAGATATACCTAATGTAAATAATGAGATAATGGGTGCAGCACACCAACGTGGCACATACATACATATGTAACAAACCTGCACATTGTGCACATGTACCCTAGAACTTAAAGTATAAAAAAAAAAAAAAAAAAGAAATAAAGAAAGAGATTTGCAGTGTGCTAGGCTCGGTGTTAAATATCGGAGTACCTACAAAAAGAGGCAAACTCTTTTCAATACTCTCTTAAATTAGGATTTTTATGCTTTTAATTGTTCTATCTATTATTTTTGGTTTTGCTAGTCACAACCATCCAGTGTAATAGCTAGGGGATATCTTTGTGTGTGTGTGTGTGTGTGTGTGTGTGTATATAAATATTTTTGTTTTGCTATTTTTAAAGATCACCAGAATTTACAGATTATTTCTATGTTATACATCTTTTTAATGGACTTTTAATTCCATGCAATAAGGAAATAAATATTGCACTTGCCTCATGTCTTCCCACAATTTAAAATGAGTCTTGTGATGTGAGCCCAAAGTGTTAAAACCATCTTCCTCATAGTGCCTTGTGGACTGATTTGTAGATTGCTGGATGTGGCTAAATCGAAAACCGCCCTAATGGGTCAGGGACTGTGTTAACTATGTTACAATGTCTTTACCGTTAATCCTCACCAGAGTCAACTCTAGAGGCTGGGAAGTCCAAGATCAAGGTGCCAGCAGATTCAGGGTCTGGTGAGGGCTTGTTCCTCATAGATGGCGCGTTATATGTATCCTCACATGGAGAAAGGGTAGGGTACATCTTACTAGTCTGATTTAACAGATGATAAAAGTGAGGCCCAAAGAGATGAGGCGAATTGCCAAAATTCAAATAGCAAAACAGGTCTCTCAAACTCAGGCCTCTTAACTGCAAATCCAACACTCTTTGAAAGACAATGCCTGTGAAGAGACAGGGATATGGTGAGCTGGAGGGAATTTTAAAGTGAATCCACAGAAATTATGCATATTATTCCAGAAACATCATTCATACCTTTCATCCCAAACACAAAAATGAAAGAATCATTTCAAAGAGTACCAAAAGAATGGGGTATCAAAAGGATCACACATAAATGACATGTAGAGACTTCTGTGCAAACCCAATTAGCCAGAGAAAATGATAGGAAAATTTTAAATGTTCCCAAATTGTCCTATTTAATCCTCTGCCCTGGTCTATGGCTTGATCCGGACCAAAGAGCTCCAGATGGAATGGATAGAGAGTCTGGGGTCGGCGTGGTGTTGTATTATGACTGCAAGTTGGCATCTCGCCAGGCTGGGCCTTCACCCTGTCCTCCTGCATGACCTTAGCCCACTTTGGCTTGCTGAATTATTTAAATGTTGTACATTACTAGTTAATAGACACAACATATTGAAAGTTTTACAATCAAATATTTATGCGGCTAGAAAACATTTTACGTTATCTTTAAACAGCCATGTCATCTATTTATTTTCATTCTCTGATCTTTCTGTTTTGTATCAGAATCAGAGAATTTAGCCTATTTACCCAGAAGTAAATATTATGATGAAAACACAGGGCGGCTCAAAAGTAGACTTAGTAAAATGCAGAAGTATTTTTTGCCAGTATCAATTGCACAACAGCCGCTGCGTGGTAATAAATTAAGAAATGTCTATGGGATGCCTGAAGTATGGTGGTTAAATCCTTCATGACTAGACGCTGTCTCTGCCTGCCTTCCCCTGATGGCAGGATGTACCTGGATACATCTAGCAATTCTTTCTGGCTATTCATTCTTTTCTGCAATAGAGAGAAACTCTCCTGGGGCAATGAGGCAGCATTTGCAGGTGACTCCAATCAGGGAAATATATTTAATACTGAATCTTGGGTCGCAAGTAAGAGTTGACAGCCTGTGGTCTGAAGTGTCCTGTTGGTAGTTAATGGTCACTAAGTTTTCAGCTTGGTCTCCTCCTTTCTTGCCAGATATTTCTAACTTCTGAGTGCTTCCCCCTAATTCTGTCCTGTATGGTTGCTTTACTAGATTTCAAGAGTTAGTCCCATGCACTTATCTCTTCCCCGGAGAGGGTATCTCCTCTTATCACTGAGTATCTCCAACCAGTATCTCCTCTTATCACTGAGTTAGAGAGAAAGACCCTCATTCTTCCTTTTTTTTTTTTTGAGACAAAGTCTCACTCTGTCGCCCAGGCTGGTTGCAGTGGTACAATCTCGGCTCACTGCAACCTCCGCCTCCTGGGTTCAAGTGATTCTCCTGCCTCAGCTGCCCGAGTAGCTGGGACTACAGGTGCCCACCACACCTGGCTAATTTTTTGTATTTTTAGTAGAGACGGGGTTTCACTGTGTTAGCCAGGATTGTCTTGATCTCCTGACCTCGTGATCTGCCCGCTTTGGCCTCCCAAAGTGCTGGGATTACAGGCGTGAGCCACCGCAACAGCCCCTCCTTCTTCTTTTACATACCACTTCCAAAGAACACTCACATAAGGAAGGGATCAGAACTTCAGAGGGCCAGAAAGCACCATCCTCCGACGGGCCTTGGTCCCCAGCCTCTGACCTGAGGTGCTGAAGACCTAATTTCTGCCCCTTACCCTTAACCTGGTTCTTCTGGGCTATTTCTTGGGCGTTCTTGCTTCACCCAATTTCCTAACCTTTAACTCGACTACCAGTCAGTCTCACATCTGTCTTACCCTAAGGGTGAAGGCTGATAACCTTCTGCCCCCTGGGGGTTTCTTCCTTACCAGAAGCTTCCTTAGACTGGCGGAAGGTGGTGTATGGATTTAGGGCAAGTAACACCTGTGTCAGAATGGATGCTCCTGTCAGTAGCCTTAGGCAAACTCCTAACCTCCCTGAGCATCAGCTTTTTCCCCTACTATAGAAGAATGAAGCGCAAATAGTAGGATTGACGTAAGGAATAAATGTGGTTTATGTGTAAAGAACCTCATACTGTGTTTGGTCCAGAGTGAAGACTCATCAGCCAAGTAGTGGTAACTATTACTCCTACTGTTTGTGGTACAAATGCCCTGATTTCCTTAAAGCTTCCCCAAGGCTTGATTTCCTCAATTTCTTCTTGATACTGACATGGTTTCTCTAAGTCATTACCTAAACATTAACTCTTAATTAGTGATTCATAACTACAAGATGATGTGGAAGATAGATGGGTGAAAGAAAATAAAAGAAAGTGAGAAAGAATGAGAAAAGATTGGCGGAAAATGCAAGTTAGAAAATCCATGCTTTAGAATAAAGTATTCATATATATATATATATATTTTTTTTTTTTTTTTTTTTTTTGAGACGGAGTTTTGCTCTTTTTGCCCAGGCTGGAGTGCACTGGTGCTACCTCCGCCTCCCAGGTTCATGCAATTTTCCTGCCTCAGCCTCCTGAGTAGGCGAGATTACAGGCATGCGCCACCATGCCCGGCTAATTTTGTATTTTTAGTAGAGACAGGGTTTCACCATGTTGGTCAGGCTGGTCTCGAACTTCTGACCTCAGATGATCCACCTGCCACAGCCTCCCAAAGTGCTGGGATTACGGGTGTGAGCCACCGCACCCAGCCAAATATTCATAATTTTAAGAATACAAATTCAGTAAAGTACAAATTTTTACTGAATATAAACTCAGAAAGTAAAGAATAAAGGTCCCTTTTCTACGAGAGAAATGAGACATAAATGAGATAGGAACCCAAAAACAGGGAAGAGCTCCTGGGTCACAGAAACCCTGGTTCGAGTCCCCGAGTGAGTACCTGAGCGAATGGGTCCAGGGTCCATTGCACAGGCCTCAGCTTCCTCATCTCTGAAATGAGACGATATAACCAGATTCATTGGACAAATGCCTAGCAACTACTCACTGATCGCCTACTCTGGACAAGTTCTAGGCACTGAGGTTTCCAAGGTGCACAAGAGAATTAAGCTTCCTGCCCATATTCCAGTAGTAGAGACAGAAAAAAGCAGATAACTAAATGGAATAATTTGAATAATCAGGAACTTATAGAAAATTAATTGGATTGTAATTATTTGGGAAGAGTGGACTGCTTAAGATAGAAAAGTTAGAAAACTCGTTTCTGTGAGGCTTCTGTGAATGGAGTCCAGGCATGCAAAGATCTAGCGGCTGGACGTTCCAGGCAGTGTAGACTGCAAATGGCCATGGGGTGTGTGCAGAAGGAGAGGGGGCTGGTGTGGCCAGAGACCAGCAAAGAAGGAGAGCCTGGAGTGAGGTTAGCAGGGCAGGCAGGTGCCAGGCTTGCGGGGATTCTAAGTCAGCAAGGGGCAGAGGGCATGTAAAAATCGGGCAAATGGAGGTGATTCTGACAAAAAGGGATATTCACAAAGTTGCGGGTGGGATAGGAAAACCACCAAACATAGTAGGTAGGACAGCAGACCCCTGACCACTCTTAGCACCGAAGAAATAGGAGAGAGTGGTCACTGGGACCACAGGGAGGGAGTCAAATAGAGAGAACTTCTTGGCTGGAGTGCTGGCGGGGACCCTGGGAAATAAATGCCCTGACCTCACCCTTTGTCTCCCTCCAATCCCCAGTAGAACTCCCCATTAGCTGAACACACCCAGAAGCCAAAGGGCAAGGGAGTCTACTAATGCAGGTCCTATTGAGCAGCCTCCCTGGGGACCCCCCAGGGTGAAGAGTGGGACTAGAGAAGAAGGAGGAAGATACAGAGGGGCAAAGCAAAGCTGTCAGGTGATAGAGCTGCCGTGATAAGGTGTTCGCTTTATGCTAATGGCACTGGCAAAGCTGCAGGAGAGTTTTAAGCAAGGGAATACTTGGACATGATTTATGTTAAAAGATCTTTCTGGCTGCCGTGTGGAGCCAGACTTAGAGAGGCTAGATCAGAAGTTGGGAGAATATTCAGGAGGCGATTACACCATCTAAGTAAGAAATGCATGCTAATATGGTTCAGCATGATGGCTGAACATAAAGAGAAAGAAATGGATTTATAACACACATTGGTATAAAAATTGAAAAAAAAAAAAAACCCAAGTTCTACCATTGCCATGAGCTAAAGTGAAGCTTTCATGCAGCCCTAATGGAAAATAAGAACATATGTGCACCGTGCCTGCTGCAAACCCTGGAACTTCTGGCCAATACCAACTCATGTTGCTTTTACGGTGCAAAGAGCATTGAGATAAATTTATCAGCTCTATGCCATTTTTATTTATAATAAGGAGAAAGAAAATAAAAGAATTTTCCAAGCCCGGCATGTAGAAAAATGATTTGTTCAGTCGACCCGACAAATAACAAATAGTAAAGTCTTCCAGTTTTATTGTCGGCGTTATCATAAAGAACAGGCTGTGCTTATTATCTGGTTAAAGGGGGTTCTTTCTGTGTGATGTTGAAGTGAGTTATAATCTTTAATAAACAAATAACATCGATGTTTTTTTCATTTCATAGTCATGGATGTCTGTAGAATTGTCTTCTCTCTCTCTCTCTCTGGTGATGCTTTTGTCAGACATCAGAAATGCTTTTGCTGTGTCCCCAGACGTGAGGTGTCATTTCCAACTATAGAGTCGTGAGGCTGTTTCTAAATTTCATCAATGCTTCTTCAAGGACCAGTCTATACCAATGATGGCAGCTTAATGGCTCCTGTCCCAATCCCGAGACATTAATTCACTCCTGGCAAGTTCCAGTGTCCCGTAATAAACCTGTGTAGACTATTAAAGTTATATTCTCAGGTGAGGTAAGCCTAGCATAGAACGAGGTCACAGAGCAAAGGGAACCGTGGAAAGGTGGTTTGGTCACTCTGCACATAAAAGATGTAATAAATATTGTTTAGAGAAACTGATCGGTTTTTGCAAAATTTACGTACAAGGATCAAAACTCCTAGTATTTTTAAAAACAAAGAATAAATACATGAGTACTTCAGATACATCTGAGGTCAAATGTCAGCCCCTATGCTCACCAAATTGCTTCTCCTCTGTAAGCAGGGCTACTCCTAGAAGATGCAAGGGATTTGCATATATATATGTGTGTGTGTGTGTGTGTGCGTGTATATAGTGTGTGTGTGTATATATATAAAAATGTATATAGCAGGGATCCTGTCTGTATAAATAATTTGAGTCACAGAAAATCAGCATGTCAGCTCCATCCTCGAGGCCCAATCTTGTGCCGATTCCACAGAAGAAATAATGCACAAGCTAAAGGAAGTTATCAGCTCACTAGGCTACCCTCCCGAAACCAGGTGTGATCATGGGGACCCAGGACAGTTCAGGAGGCTCAAGTTTCAGAGCTCGTCCGGGCATCTGGTTGATCCCACCACAGGACAGAGGGTTGGAGAGTACCCTGAGGGAAAGCAACAGGAACTAGGGAGAGGGTCCTACCCTATGTGACATGGGGTCAGAACACCTAGCCGAGATGCTGCCTCTCGCCTCCACAGTTCCCAGGTACCACAGGAAGACTTAAAAGATTTCAAGAGAGGCACTCCAAAGTATGGGAGGATCCCTGAGATGTGGCATCTGGGATGGAGGCCCTACTTGCATTGATGTAGGGATGGTACTCTCTCTGAACCTCAGTTTCCCTATCCGTAGGACAGGAATAAAAACTGTACCTACTTGCTAAGGTTATTAAGTATTAAGTGAGATAATACCACCATTCAGATTCCTAGCACATAGTAAGCATTCACTCAATATTGGCTAATGTTGTACTCATGTGTATATATAAATACATACACGTAAATAAGGGTGTGTAGCCCAATTTCAGAAAACGGATGTGTTCATCAGCATTTAACATCGGACTCTATTCCCCAGCAGGTGTAGTGATATGCCTGTCTTCAAAAACCACTGGGGAGCAAGCTCAAATACAGCCAAAGGAAAGAAAGAGAGGACACAAAAATCTTTAGAACGATTAGCTTTAGTTTCACAGAGTTCTGCCCAAGCAGATATTCGTCTGCAGGGTTTATTTTTTTTCCTTTCAAATAGGGCAGAAACAACACTTCCAAAATGAAATGCCTCAAAACTGAATATAATTGTTTCCATTGTTATAATTAATTTAAGCATGAAGCATTCCTCATTTGTATTTTGAGTGAAGGCTTCAGAAAACTCAGAAGTCCGCCAACCCAGGCCGACATCTCAGGGGGTCTGATGGCAGCATCCCTGGAGATTGTCCCACCCCACCTTGCAGGGGCACCACGGCAGCCACAAGGCACTGATTTCATGCAATGCCAGCCTGGTCTGATGGAACTGGATGCCGTTTAAATGATATTGAACTTTCCCCTGGTTTGTAATTGGTCTGACTATTTTACCACAAAAAATAGTTATTTCCCAAAGGATCACCATTACAGAGTCTGAATATGTGGCATTTGTAGAGTACTTTAGAATAGATGAGGTGTTTCTTTGCTCTTTAGCTTTGCCTGTAAATGGATGGATTGGTGCGTAGGGATTCTAGCATTATCATCATCATTGCCATCACCACCATTATCATCATAATCATCGTCAACATCATCGTCATGGCTCTCATTTGTAGGAAATCTATCATGTACCAGGCTCTGTCCTGAGTGTTTTCTTTATATCTGTTTACCCACTGAATTCTCTCCATAACCTATGAGCTAGATATCCTTGCTTACAGATGAAGAAACCAAGGCACAAAGAACAGAGAGGTTAAGTTAGTTGCCCAAGGTCACACAGGTGACAAAAGGTGGAGTTACGGAATTGCATTCTGGTGCCAGGCTCCAGAACCCATATCCTTTGCCTTAACTAGCCTCTGTGCTGCTATAGCCAAAGATGAAGACATACAAAGCTACCAATGACTAGGTGTTTCATTAATCTTCTCTCCCAACCGAAGCCATCTACAGCCACATAAATTTTATCGGATCTTCTAGGATTCTTATTTGGTCATTTTGAACAAATTTTCTGTCAAACACACTGGAAGATATCCTAGACGCGTGTCTTGAAAGCCATAGACACAGTTACTGTTCTTTAGTTTTAAATGATAATGTAACAAAATCCTGGTTTTATTAATGGAATGGGTCAGTACCAAGGTCAGTTCGTAATAAAGAATTTTCCAGAAAAAAAAAGAAAAAAAAGGAATTGGCAACGTACTGTAAGAAAAGACTGCATGAGCCAGGAAGCAACTTAGAGATGTTTAAATTTTCCCTGACATGAAGGCTGGCCACCCAGGGGAATAAAAAAACCACCTGTCCCAGGCAGGCAGGGATTCAGGCAGGGCATGTAGATACCCAGAGAGGGAAACCTGGGCAGGCTTCTGAGTCATCTGTCACATTAGTGTCCCCATGTGTCCATGAGTCACACAGAAGCCTTGCGACCAAGACCTCATCTTAGGTCTGTCTCCAGCTAGAGAGGCCACTGTTGGTGAATCAGTGACTCTTTGTCCTGTGTCCATTTTTTCAATGGTACAAAAGTTTCTTAAATCTCTCAAAGGATTGTGATGAAAAATCACAAAGGAAAATACACACAAACGGGCTTTAAAAAGTTACAATTACATATGACGTTGGAGAAAAGAAGCATAAAAACAGTGCAACTGTGAAACAGGAAGGTCCTTGTCAAGACAGGCGTATGACAGCTAAGGGCTGTGAACTGCTGCTGGGATATTGGGCAGGTTAAAGTCTGAGGACCGCTTGAGTCAGTTTCTATAAAACTAGCATATCTGCTCAAATCTTAGGCGCAAAAAGGAATTTTGCTCCAAAAGCCTTCAGTGGATCTGAATGTCCCTTGGCCATTTGCTGGATTGAATGATTAAGTTTTCTTTGAGTGAACACCGGGTTCCTGAGACCGGCTTCCTGAGAGTATCGCTGGTGGACAAGCCTCCCACCGTGAATTTTCTTTACTGTTATTATAGCTGGTTTTAATAGCATCTGGAATTTTTCCTTTTCAGACATTCTCACTTAGAATGTACTAATTTTCATAGTCAGATGTTGGTTTTAGCTAATTTGTTGTAACTCTCTGAATGGGCCATGCTATCATCAGAGAGAGAAAAATATCTTTCCCAGTGTCCCCTAAAATGAAAAGCCGCCCTTCCTGACACACAGCCCTGGAGATGCTGGGGGAGGTGAAGAGACTTAGAAAGCTCTTGAGGAGGGCTGGGCACAGTGGCTCATGCCTGTAATCCCGGCACTTTGGGAGGCCGAGATGGGTGGATCATGAGGTCAGGAGTTCAAGACCAACCTGGCCAAGATGGTGAAACCCCGCGTCTACTAAAAATGCAAAAATTACCCAGACGTGGTGGCAGGCACCTGTAATCCCAGCTACTCGGGAGGCTGAGGCAGAGAATTGCCTGAACCCGGGAGGCGGAGGCTGCAGTGAGCCGAGATCGTGCCACTGCACTCCAGCCTGGGCGACAGAGCAAGACTCCATCTACAAAAAAAAAAAAAAGACATGCCTTAGGGGAGGGGGGAGGGATAGCATTAGGAGATATACCTAATGTAAATGACGAGTTAATGGGTACAGCACACCAACATGGCACATGTATACATATGTAACAAACCTGCACGTTGTACACATGTACCCTAGAACTTAAAGTATAATTAAAAAGAAAAAAAAAGGAAAGCTCTTGAGGAATTTCTGTCCACTAAATAGTACTGCCGGACTTCCTCCGCCCCCTCCTCAGTCCCGTTGCATACAGGGTGGTGCTTCACCATTCCTTAGCCATAATAGGCATCCTGAGTTAATGAGATGAGGCATGCATGATTTGTAAGGTCACCTGAAGCAGGTCAGGGATTTATGGGCCTCCATTCTGTTTTCTGCAAAGCGGGGGAGATAGTAAGCAAACTGAGAGAAGGGAGGAGTTAGGAAACAGAATGCAACCAGTTGCAAAAAAAGAAAGAAAGAAAAGAAAAACATTTAGAAGAGAAAGTAAACTCCCAGATCACACTTTACGAACCAGAAGAGGTTTAAGTGTATAGCGTTGTATTAGGCCCTGAACAGAGTGAATCAGAACAAAACAGTTGCTACACCCGAGCATCACACAACAAACCCCTGTTGGGCAGCTGCTTTTTGAAAGCCTCAATATATCATGCCTTGGTAGAATCAAAGGATACAGGACCAGCCAAAGCTCTCAAGAAGTGTGTAATCTATTCGCGGAAGAAAAGACAAAAGACAACAAACAACAAACACTATTCTGTGTATAATAATTCAAATACAAATTATGTCAAAGGGCAGTTTATTATGGAAAGAATAATAGAAAATTAGCAAAATAGTAATAAAAGGAAAAATAGATAATGGGTTATAAACATAAAGGAAAACTATATTCCTATGCTCCAGGAGCCTTCAAACCAGTGGAGGAATTTTTATGCTAAAAAATAGTAGATGTCCCAGGCACGTGGCTCATGACTACAATCCCAACACTTTGGGAAGCCGAGGCACTCAGATTGCTTGAGCCCAAGAGTTTGAGACCAGCTTGGGCAACATGGCAAAATCCCTTCTCTACAAAAAATACAAAAATTAGCAGGGTATGGGGATGAGGTGGGAGGATCCCTTGAGCCTAGGAGGCGGAAGCTTCAGTGAGCCAAGATCACACCATTGCACTCCAACCTGGGCAACAGAGTAAGAGCCTGTCTCAAATAAAATAAAATAATAAAATAAAAAGTAAAGTTAAAAATAAAAATAATTGATGATACTTTGAAAATGCAATAACAGGCCAGGCACGGTGGCTCACACCTGTAATCCCAGCACTTTGGGAGGCCAAGGCAGGTGGAGTTCAGGAGCTCACTTGAGTTCAGGAGTTCGAGACCAGCCTGGCCAACATGGTGAAAGCCCATCTCTACTAAAAATAAAAAACATTAGCTGGCATGCTGGCAGGTGCCTGTAATCCCTGCTGCTCAGGAGGCTAAGGCAGGAGCATCACGGGAGATGGAGGTTCCAATGAGCTGAGATCGCACCACTGCACTGCAGCCTGGGTGACAAGAGCAAAACTTCATAGAAGGAAGGAAGGAAGGAAGGAAGGAAGGAAGGAAGGAAGGAAGGAAGGAAGGAAGGAAGGAAGGAAGGAAGGAAGGAAGGGAGGGAGGGAGGGAAAGAACAAGGTTGGGAAGAAAGGGGAGGAAATAAAGTAGGAGAAATAGACAAGGGCCATAGTATGTGGAGCTTTCTATGTCACACTTAGGAGCATGGACATAATTCTTTGGCACAAGAGAGCCAAAAAGGAGTTTAGGCAGGAAGCAACATGATCCGCCTTATGATTTAGGATTATCCCTTTAGTGACAATGTGGAAGATGGACTGGAGCAGGGAAAGCCTAAGAGGAAGAAGACCACTCAAGAGACATATGTAATAAACCAGAGGAAAAAATCAACAAGAGCTTGAAATAAGGAAGAGGCATTAGCGATAAATAAAGGAGGTACATTCCATAGATATTTTGGGAGGAGAATGGATATGGCATGGTGATCGATTGAGGATAGAGAGAATGCAGAAACACAGATTGTGGCCATTGTCCCCAAACTAGTAATTATGTGGACACTTTTTCCGATTCATTGGAATGAGCAGGAAAGTTCAAGAAAGTGTGGGGAAAAGGATTAGGTCTGAAGGGAAGCTTGATGAGAGGAAGTGGTTAAACTTGGTTTTGCACCTGTTATTGTCAAAGAGCTTTTGGGAAATCAAGTGGAGAAAGCATTCGGATATATGGGTCTAGAGCAAAAGAGAAGAATTTCAGAAAGATATACAGCTTTGGAAGGAGTTCTAAGAGGAAGAAAAGAAGCAGCAATGATCAATTTTAATAGAACCTGGAAAAACAAAGATGGATAAGTGTCTACTGGAAGACTGGGTGGTCATTACTCACATTGACACTGTTAAAATAGAGGGAAAAAAAAAACAAGTAAAGTTGAAGAATTTGCACCCTGAAAATTGCACCTACCCAGTAATGAATGACAACTATGAGTTCATCTCCATGCAACACACTTCTCCACTGTCCCTATTCTCTATGACAAACAAGTCACAGCAGTGAGACAGTCCTCTCAGATATAACTTGGAGCCCAAGGACACTATCATTACATGGGTCCAATGCAAACAAGCTTGGGCAATATCTCTGTGTCATATAATCTAAAGGCAAGAACGGAGCTGGAATCACGAATGGTTTGCGTTTACACACTGCCAGAATGCTCACCGTTTCTATTCTACACTCCTCTTCAACCCTCTTAAAATGAGAGTAGCAAGGAACCAAGAAGACGAAGAAGAGGCCACACAGGGGTGAATGACTTTCAGCACGGTGACCCTGCTATCTAGTAAATGTGGCCCAACCCAGTGGCTCCAAATCGGGATGAGCAAATTGTATTCCCTTTTCTTGGGCAGCAACTAGGATGGAGAAGTGCAAAGAGAGAGAGGAAGGGTGAAAAGCATTGCTGACTGTCAGGCAGACTCAGAAGGGGCTGTGACCGATCCTGCAACGGAGACTGCTTTCTTTACGTTGTTTAAATCTTTGTTTAAATTAGGTAAAAATCCTTTTACATTCACTTTTATGAAAGAAAGCAGGTTATGTTAATAGTGTGGCTGACACGAGTTCCATCTGTGCTTTCATGACATTAACTCATAGAATAATGACACCGGATTTCTAGTTTGTTGAGAGTTTGTGGATGACCCCTACCATGATATTCTTAGCCCCTAGAGGTTCCGGACCATATCTGCTTTATCTTTATATTCCTTAGAGTGCTAGAACACAGTCCGTGCTTAATAAATATTTCTGGAATGGAAAGAAATTGAAAGGCTGAGGCTGTATTTCTTAAATAGGTAATTCTTCAAGTAGGTAACTTGATGGTACATACTTCATTCTCCCTACTGCAGTCAAGCTCTTGGAAAGCAGAGGATAAATTTCAGAACAGAGTTCACCAAGAAGGTTCATAAGGGTCTGACTCAGTGTGCAGACCTGCTCTATTGGCTCCAGAGCTGGACTGACCCTTCCTCCCCACCGCCCCCTCCACACACACACAGACACATAGTCTCTTGCATGGGCCTTGTGGGTGCTGGGAGTAACTGGGGGTTTTAGAGAGTTCAAGGTGGAAAGGAGAGAAAGCAGGATGCAATTAGAAAGCATCTCTACGTTACCATTTCTGGTCAAATTGACTAAAGAATCTTAGAAATAAAAAAATACTAAATCTTCCATGCTACTGTTAGGTTGTAATTTCATTTCTTTTTCTATGTAAAAAGTCAACCTTGCACTTAAAATCACATTTATAATTTTGCATTCATTTTTTAAAGAACCCTCAAATTTTATGAGACTCCTGGCTGACCTATAGTGTTTTAATACATTTTTTAAAATTACAGATAGTTCTTTTTTTTTTTTTTTTTTTTAGAGACAGAGTCTGGCTTTGTCATCCAGCCTGGAGTGCAGTGGCGTGATCTCGGCTCACTGCAACCTCTACCTCCCAGGTTCAAGCAATTCGCCTGCCTCAGCCTCCCAAGTGATTTTTATATTTTTAGTAGAGACCGGATTTCACCATATTGGTCAGGCTGGTCTCGAACTCCTGACCTTGTGATCCACCCGCCTCAGCCTCCCAAAGTGCTGGGATTACAGGCATGAGCCACCGCGCCCGGCCTAGTTGTTCATATACCTTTAACATTACAACCTGGATTTCCAGTGTCTTTGAACAGTAAAGGAGTATAGCAATGAGGGCCTGTGTTCCTTCCCTCATGGCTACAG
Source organism: Theropithecus gelada (assembly GCF_003255815.1). Classification (NCBI taxonomy): domain Eukaryota; kingdom Metazoa; phylum Chordata; class Mammalia; order Primates; family Cercopithecidae; genus Theropithecus; species Theropithecus gelada. Next base: position 68,996,956 of record NC_037684.1, read on the forward strand.
TCACCTAGAGCTAGATCATGGCTGCCCTCCTTGGATGAGCCATCTGCTGTCCAGCTGGTTTCAGGAAACCCCCTTCTGCCTACATTTTCTCTTACCTCTGGGTCACTCAACTCATTTGAGTTTGCAAACCTGTCTCTCTATGCATGCCTGCCAGGCACTTGCCACAGTGACTTGCTCACAACCCTAAATGCATTTCCTTTTCCTTTTTTTCCTTTTTCTTTTTTTGAGACAAGGTCTCACTCTGTCACCCAGGCTGGAGTGCAGTGACACAATCATGGCTCACTGCAGCCTCAACTTCCTGGGCTCAGGTGATTCTATGATTCTCCCACCTCAGCTTCCCATGTAGCTGGGACTACAGGCATGTGCCACCACGCCTGACTTTTGTGTGTGTGTGTGTGTGTGTGTGTGTGTGTGTGTGTGTTTCGTAGAGATGGGGTTTCATCATGTTTCCCAGGCTGCTCTCAAACTCCTGGGCTCAAGTGATCCACCTGCCTTGATCTCCCAAAGTGCTGGGATTACAGGTGTGAGCCACCATGCCTGGCCCCCTAAACGCATCTTAAATGAACTAATGAAAGATGAACAAATGCTTCCCTGAAGTTACTTATTCACCGATGTGTGAGAGAAAAAAGGAGAAAATAGACAAGAGGTGATACTGGAGAGAGGTCCTAAGAACTGTTCATGAGATCCATTCACACAATAATGACCTTGGTGGGGGAAGGGGATTTGCTAAGAGAGGACCACAGGGAGAATTCGAGGTCCTGAGGCCAACATAGGTGAGCTGTCCCTCTGCTCACCACACTGTCCCCTGTCTGTGACCCAGCCGCTGACCTCATGGTGCTCCTAGGAAAGGAGATGTGTAAGGGGTCAAGATTTAAGCTGGTGACTCTGCACTGTACTTTGGACTCACACCAATGGACATAATCACTTCCATTGTGGCTGAAGGCTGAGGACCACAGCTTCGGAAGGCAGAATTGAAAGGTGACCTCTCAATGAGCTATCCCCTTGGATAATCTTCTCCTCTTCAATATGGGAGAGACCAGTGACTGTGATGGAGGCACTGTTATGATTAGTTACATTATTTGGCAAAGATGAAGAGGTTTTTCAGACATAGTTAAAGTTCCTAATTACTATGACTTTGAATTAAAAGAAAGATTATCCTGGGTGAGCCTGACCTAATCAGGTGAACCCTTTAAAAGAAGACATTCTCAGCCAGGCGTGGTGGCTAACACGTGTAATCCCAACACTCTGGGAGGCCAAGGAGGGCAGATCACCTGAGGTCGGGAGTTCGAGACCAGCCTGACCAACATGGAGAAACCCCTTCTCTACTAAAAATGCAAAAATTAGCCAGGGGTGGTGGCACATGCCTGTAATCTCAGCTACTCAGGAGGCTGAGGCAGGAGAATCGCTTGAGCTAGAGTGGCGGAGGTTGCAGTGAGCCGAGATTGCGCCATTACACTCCAGCCTGGGCAACAAGAGTGAAACTCCGGCTCAGAAAAGGAAAAAAAAAAAAAAAGACATTCTCCTGCTGGCCTTGGAAAAAAAGCCAGCCATTGTGAGTTCTAACACTGCAAAGACCTGAATTCTATCAACAACCAGTAAGCTCGGAAGGGGACACGGAGCTTCTCATGGGACTACCACCCCAGCCAGCGCCTTGAGTGCAGCATTGTTAGACCCTAAGCAGAGGTCCCAGATAATCCATGCCTGGACTCCTGACCATGAAAACATATTTACTGTGAGACAGTAAATATGTACATTGCTTTAAGCTGCTGAATGTCTAGCAACTTATTACACAGGTAACTAACAGCAAAGGAGAAAAAGATAAAATGAAGGGGAAGGAGACAGAATTGCTTGGAATCTTCATGAGTGATCGGAGGTGGTTGGGGCAACGGAAGTAAAAAGAAGGGTCCAAAACACACCAGGTCCAGGCACGGTGCCTTATACCTGTAATCCCAGTGCTTTGGGAGGCCAAGGCAGGCGGATCACCTGAGCTCAGGAGTTCAAGACCAGCTTGGTTGGTCTTGATGGAGTGAAGTCCCATCTCTACTAAATATACAAAATTGTCTGGGCTCAGTGGCACGCATCTGTAATCCCAGCTACTTGGGAGGCTGAGGCAGGGAGAATCTCTTGAACCCTGGAGGCAAGGTTGCAGTGAGCCCAGATCGCACCACTGTACTCCAGCCTGTGTAACAGAGCAAGACTCTGTCTCAAAATAATAAAAAAATAAAACACACCAAGAAGAATTGTTCTGGGCACCCCACATATATTGTTTCATTTAAACATCCGAACTCTTCCCGGAAGTCAATATTTCTAACTCCATTTTATAGATAAGACGTTGAGCATCCCAGAGAACCCGAATACTTCACTCCGAAGTACAGGGGTATCCTGATTCAAAGATCTTTCTCACACTGGAGGCTCATGTCTTGCCTCTGCGTCACACCACGGGCTTACTCCAGGCCCCAGGAAAGAAGGCCATGGAGTAGCCTGGCAAGGGGAACACACTCCAAGGTGGTGACATTGCAGGACAGAGCCTGGCGGCATGCCACTGCTGCGTTAGCCCTGCTGCTTCTGAGCACAGCAGCTTAGGAGTTTCGTTTTCCTTGGGAACATCTTCTCCAGATTCCATCCCTCTCCATTTTTTTTTTTTTTTTTTTAAACCAAAAGTGCTTGGCTAGAGAGGAGAAATGATGAACTTCTATATGAGCATATTTATAACCATAGATGTTCCAAGCCATAGGGGGTGTACATTTCAGGACCTATGTCAGTAACTCCACACTGTGGTGGGAAAATTGAGGGGGTCTGTGGTTACTGGCATTTCCCAAACTCACTGAAAAAAAAGAAACTGTGCTTCCCTACACACGCACATACACGTGCGCACACACACACACACACTCCACACATACACACGCACACTCCCAGGCCTGCAGAGAGAAAAAACAACCTACTCCTGGCCAACTCATCTAGGTCATGCAGACCCTACATTCAATGCTGGCTTCAGCTAATTTCACCCCAACTTGCACTGAAAAAATAATTCTCTGCCAAGTTGCCATGTATCTCTTCTCAGCCCCAAAGCCTTCGGGATAAAAATCTGTTTGGCGTTTTCTTTTTTCTTTTTTTAATGTTGCTCAAAATAGTTTTCCCTGCTCAGATAATTTTGCAATATTCCTTATCCCACCAATCTCTTCCCCGCAGAGTACCTCCCTGCCACACACATCTCAAAGCCGGTTCGGAGCCCTTCCAGACTCCTGTGTGCACCCGTTCCCAAACCTCCCTCCACTTTTCTTCTTCTCATTGAAGACCAGGGGGCTGGGGGTTGACTGAACACCAGGAGAGGTAGAAGAGAAAGAAAGAGCTCAGGCGGAATCGCGCCCTCTCCCCCCATGTTCATGTCTTAATCCCAGGAATCTGTGAATAGGTTACATTACACGGCAAAGGGAATCCAGGCGGTAGATGAGATTAGGAAGGATAATAAACTGACTTTATGATAGAGTTTATTTTTGCAGTAAGGTGATTGTAGAAGAGGGAAGCAGAAGGTGGGGAAGGGAGCGTTAAAGCGATAAGATGCAATAAGAACTTGACCCATGATTGCTGGCTTCAAAAATGGAGGAAGGGGCCACGAGCCAAGAACTCGGGCAGCCTCTAGAAGCTGGAAAAAGTGAGGAAATCGATTTTCCCCTAGAGCCTCCAGAAACGGATGCAGCCCTGCCGACACCTTGATTTTGACCCACTGAGACCCACTTTGGACTTCTGACCTCCATAACGGCGAGATAATAAATGTGTGTTTTTTTAAGCCACTAAATTCGTGGTAATTTTTAATAGCAGGAATGGGAAAATGACGTTACATAACCGCTGAGATGCTCCTGCACCCCAAATCAGCCTAGAGTCAGGCGCCTAGGCCAGGACTAGATCCCCAAAGGGAACATGGATGGATTGTTCTTCCTCGTCTCTGACACGTCAGCAAGAAGGTGTCTATCCCTGAAGACCTTATTTACGAAAACGACCCACTCAGATCCAGAGAGTAAGCTCAAGGGTTAACCCCTCTAATGTGTTTTCAGCAACAGGGCATGGGGCAGAGGCCGGGACTCAGGACATTAGAGGTTGTCCCCATGAGCTATTGTCACCTCGGGTCTCCATCTGTCACCGACTGATTTTTTAAGGACTCACAGTAGAGACATAGGCAGGCTTGTGTGTAATAGACGACGCCCGGGGCCCACGTGCATATGAAGTTGCAAATAAACCCTAATTATATACGTATATAGAGCGGTTTTTATGTTCTGAGCCACCAACTATTAAACCAGCTTCTTGAGAGATGGGTCTTTGTTTTATTTCATTGATCCATGTGCCTATAACACCCCGGCCAGATGCACAAGTAACTCTGGGTCGGTTACGGAATGGATTTTCCCCTAAGGACAGATTCATTCGTAGGCAGAGTTCTTGAGCCTTCCCAAGCTAAGCCCAATCCCAGGTCTGACTTGCCCCCTGCTCCAGAGCCCCTCCCTATTTAGAGCCCGGTAAGTTTTTCACTCCGACCCAGGTATCTTTTCCCATTCCCTCGGGGTTGTGAGGTGTGAGCGCTGTGTCACAGCTGGATCTCCAGATGCACCGAGTCACATCTGTCTCCCAAAAAAGCATATCCTAGAAAAATGAAAGTCTTTCCATTTTCCCCGTGGAAAGTCATCTAAGTCCCGTATTGGAGCTGCGAGATACAAAATCGTCTCTGCCAGTGCCCTGAGCCCCCTCCAACCCAGGGGAATGCGTGGGCTCCGGTCCGTCGGAAGCTTTTCTTCTGACGGGTCCAGCTTATTTCCAAATTGCCCCGAGCGAGCCGTCCCGCGGGCGCGCACGCCCTTTCGCGCAGCCTTTGAAGCCGGCTGGCGGGAGATTCCGGCCGCTTCCCTTTCGCAGGCAGAAGCCCGGCCGGGGAAGCCCCGGCTGCGCACGCCCATCCCCAGGCCCTCGGAGCTCCCAGCGGCCGCCGCAGCCCCGCGCACCACCTGCAAGCCCCGCGGCGTCGCAGCCCTTCCGTCTTTCCTCTGGGCATCGCTCCTTAGCTCGCGCCCTTCTCCCAGATTCCCGACCCCCGGCCCTGCTCCCGCCCTCTGCGCCTCGGCGGCTGCTGGGCCCGCTGCAAAGAGTTAAGAGCCGGCTCCCGAGACGGCTCCGGCGGCTCCGGGTCCCCAGGCCCAGCTCGCCGCTCCTGATTGGCTGAGCGCCTGTCAGTAGTATAGAGTATCAGATGGCAAAGTTGGGACCTTCATAAAGGCGTGGTGGCGATTCTCCGCAATCGCCGGCAGCCTATGACATCAGCCAGGAACGCCTGGGATGCCGCTGCTCCTGGCCAACCTCCGAGGAGGAGGAGGGTCCCGCCGGCTAAGAGTTAATTAGCCCCGCACTGCGAGGGGGGAGGCGCCAGTTTTCTGGGGACACTGGCTGCCACTCTACTCCTACCCAGGGGAGCTCACGGAGAGTTGGATGAATTCTAGGTTGTTAGCTGCGGTCAGCTGGGCTCCCGGGAGCCTGTTGCTGGTGGAGAACAGGGGGCGCCTGGCCAAGGGACCAGCGGCTTGCTGAGACTCAACATGACACTCCTGGGGTCTGAGCATTCCTTGCTGATTAGGAGCAAGTTCAGATCAGGTAGGGCGAAGGCATTTAGCATTCCTTCTTAAACTTTCCTCTTCTGCAATTCTCAACTCTAGAACTGCTTTCCAATAAATGTTTCAAAGCCTGCCAGGTCTCCCGCAACTTTGTTCCCCAAAAGCACATTGTGGAAGCGAAGAATTTTATTTGACTTTGGGGGCCTTTCGTGTCTTCCGTTGTAAGTGCTTTGGGTGGTTGAGTGTGGTGGTTCATCTGTGAAAAGGCCAATCCTTTTATTTTATTTTATCTTATTTTCTCTGCATCTATGAATAGAAATTTTGGAGGGGTACATTCGGAGGGAGCAACTTTGGAAATGAACAAATAAGGGATTTCAAGTTTGGGAGCTGCGTAGTATCAGTTATAATCGCTGAGAAGATGAACCTGATGTTGTGTGTTAGGTACAGGGGTCACTTAAAATGTAGCTAATCCAAACAAATGTATTTCCCAAAAAAAGTCACTTGGGGGAAGTAAAAATAGCAAATTTGGAGCACACCAAGTATTTAAAATGACATCACTGTAGAAAAAAAAAGAAAGCCCAGTGCCACAAATATTTTTTCCCAAACCATCTGATATTTATAAATAGAGAATTTCCCCTAAAATTTCTGTGTTAGTGGCACATGGAGAAACTTCTCAAAGGACGCTGAGTGGAGGTGAGTGGAAGGGAGAGACGGGAGCTCTGACCGCTTCTCCAGAGGGCTGGTACACGCGCCCATGGAAGGTGTCTGTGTGGGTCTCCACGTTTGGACAAAGCAACACTTGACTTCTGAAGTTATTTTTCAGTAGCTCTGTGTATAGTGTTGATTTTAGAAAACTGGTTAACAACACACTCAATAATGTAGGACTTCTACTTAGATTGATTACTTTTATGAGAACTCCGATGTGAGCATTAGACATAACAGGTGTGAGAAAGATGCTGGCATAGTTTGCTAAGCTAAGTTTTCCTTAGCCCTTCTACATTGGGGCCAACTCAATTGTTTCACTTGGGATGGATGGTTCAAAAAGGAAAAATGTAGATGCTGGAAGGTAAGGTTCATCTATGACTTTCTTAGATGCCCTTGGTTTTTAGACGCCCGTGGGGTCAGCTGGAGATTTTCTTAGGATCTTCACTGTTGACGCAAGTTGAAAACTCAAGAGCTTAGGCGGTCACAAGCCTCACTGCCCCTGAAGCTCTGGGATGAGTCTGCCAGCCACCGGGGTCGGCAGTGGATTAAGTCCTTCCTTTCCTTTTCATGGTGAGGTGAGGCAGTTGATCTGTTAATTAGCTAGAGACCTCACCACTGCTTTGTATTTGGTCAAAACTGTAAGGCAACACTGCCACCTTTCTGAAGAAGAGAGGATGTAGATTTGTTTTGTATGAAGCTGCATTCAAATGCTTACTGGCCAGTTTAAATGTGGAGGGTCTGGTGGTGCTGGCTTTTCTCTAACAGGATTTGGTGATATACTTGATAGTAGACTTGCGAAATGCTCATCAATCTCTCCTTCAGCTAAAGCGCAGTGGAGAGGGAAGACAATGTTTGCAGCACTCCCGACTCCCATCTCAGTGGATTTGTGGAGTCCTGGTGTCTCCTAAGTAGACCCTGAAGACCCTGATCCTAGAGCTTCAGAGAATTCCAGCCTCACTTTTTTTAAAGTTGTGCAGGCCTTTGTGTCATAAGGAAAGGTAGCTTCGGGAAAACATGATATCAAAGCAGACGCGGGCATCCTTAATCCTCCCGTCGTTGATAAACAGGGAATCTGGAGTCTGAGATGCAAGCATTGTTAGTCTCTTGACAGACAGGAGGAAAAAAAACAAGTGGAATGTAAAACTTAGAAAATGTAATGTTTGAATGGTGGTTATTCTTTCCGGAGGGAATTACCCCTACAGCTGTGCCAGCACTGAGGTGGAGGCACGCTAACGAGAGGGTCTCTCCTTAAAAAAACGCCTTTTATTTTGTCACCAACAATGAACAAGGGCCTTGACTTTATTTTGATTTCTCTCTCTCTTTTGCTGTTTTCCCTTCTCCTTCATCATCTTCTTCTCCTCCTCCTCTTTCAGAAACAGCTCAAACTGTAAACTCATAAAACTGTTTCTATCTCACTGTGAATATTTGCTCTGATAGTAGATCGTGGTATTATGTATTCCGTTAAACATATTTCAAAAAATAAATGCAACAGAATGGGTCTGTGATTACAGCAAGAGACTCGCTGTGACAGGGTTTGTTTATAAGTGAGGAGATAACTGCTTTTACTCTCAAATCATCATCGATGTCAACCATGGCCGACCAACTTTCTATAAGCTGTATTTGAGTGACCCCGTGATTAAGGACAAAATTATGCTACAGCAGCAGGAAGCTCTGAAAGTTTACATGTATGAACATGTTTAGTGACATAAACTCATTTGAGAAGCCAAAGGGTGTCCTGGTTGAGTGGGTGGGTCTTGGGGACCAGACTAGCTGGGTTTTTAATAGTCGTCTCTACTTATTAGCTACATGATCCTGAACGTTAGGTAAATTACATAATTCTCTGTGCCTCAACTTGCCTCACCTGAATAATGAGGATGACTATAGGGTCATTGTGAGAATTAAATGTGAAGTAGAGAACTTCGAAAATGCCCAGCCCTCAGAAGGCTCCTACAAAATATTTTTCTATTATTAATATTGAAGTGCAGTTGGACCCCCAGTTGGTCACTTTCTCTAAGTCTCAGTTATCTAATAGGTAAATGCTGAGGTTGGATTAGGCAATGTCTTAGACCCCTTTGGTAACATTTTATCATTCTCTGAAAACATGTAAAAATTGGCTGGGAACAAGTGTAGCTGTGACTGCGCTGTATGGCAATTGTGCATGAAGGAGAGGCAGTTTACATGAATGGAGTCATTTGTGCTGATTTTAAACTAACTGCATTTTTACAGTTTTTAATCTTGTGTTGTTTATTCAATATCTAATCAGTGTCACTATCAGCAGTTCTCTTCAATATCAATCCTTGTGTCCTACAAAACACACAGGGAGGTACGTATGTGTGCCACACACAGACACATACAGCCCTCAGACACAAAGGATTGGAAGTGGAGAGAGAGGTCCGTGAATGGATGTTGCTTCTAAAGAATCGTTGTGTTTCTTTTGCTTCTCTCTCTCTCTCTTTCCCACTTCCCCATCTTAAACCGCCCAAACGGAGGCAAAGTCTGGCAACTGCCATGACCTTGACTCCCACAAATATAAACTTGTTCAGTTTAGCAAATAAAAACACAGAATGCCCAGTTCAGTGTGAATTTCCAAGCAATAATGATTAATTTTTACTATATAGCAGTACTTGGGACATACTTTTCTCTGAAATCCAAATTTCACTGGGCCCTCTGTATTCTTTTTGGCAACCCTACCTACAGTCTGAGTGGTCTTTGATAAACACTTTCTGCTACCCCATCCAATATCCTATCAAGCTCTTGAGATTCTCTGGATTCCCAAGGACTCCTCAAAATGCAAAACTTGTGTTTTAGGCATGAAAGGAGAAAACTCCAAGTGGGGAGGGGGTACCATGAGAATGAACCCTAGGTCCTCTGGAGTACAGCCAGCTTATGGGTGAGGAAGAACGTGGGAGCTTCACCTCCGGTCTCTGGTCGTCTGGGAAGGTGGAAGGTAAGCTCAGCAGGCAGGCCGGTGCACAGGCAGCAGAGTATCCAGGGGTTGTAACTGTAGGTAAAAGAAGGCAAGGAACACGCAAAGCAGGCACCCTTGAGGCTGTGGCTGAACTCAGGTAGTGCGACCCACCCCACTGTGTTCTTCTACTCCAATAGACCCAGGATCAGGCCTCCGGTGCCTGTAACTGGTTGCTTGTCCTTTCAGAGAGGGACATCTCAGCAGGACCCTGCAGTCATCTCTCTCTGTTGTTTCTCTATTCTCCATCCTTCAGACAACCTAAAATGACGACTGATTCCTACTTTAAGCTAAATCCTCAATACCTCTGGCACTGAATTTTCTCTCTCGGGACTTGAGGTTAGCCTAAGAGGTCGGCCCCCGAGATTTTTATCATTATGGACACTATTGAAGACATTTTCACCATGAGCTTGAGAGAAGCCCAGACTATCTACCTTCATTAGCAATTAGTTTTCTAGTTTAGAACAAATAATTTAACCTACAAGAGTGCCTTTCCCATGATCTGTAATATTTATGTATGTATATATAATTTAATTCACCTTTTTAGATCTCATTTTCACCTTCTACAAAATGGAGGGTTTTGACTGGTTCATATTTCAAGTTGTTTTTAGCCGTAAGATTCAATACTTTTCGAAGGGAGTGGCCATAAATATTTTTGTAAATGCTTGATCAAAGCATTACATATGAGAATACAATTTAATGCACCTTTAAAAATGAACATATTTTAATTTCTACATGGAATTTAAAAGTTAAAGGAACATTTGGGGTCTGGCTCAAGCTACCTGCTTCAGACCATTCCTGGCTCCTCAAGTTCAGCTGTATTCAATTCACTCACAGCCCTCACGCCCTTCCCTCACCATCTTAATCACTATAGCAAGAACCGCAACCCCCACCTTCCCTGCCCTAGTTTTATTCATAGCTCTTATCACCATTGGACAGACTAAACTGTTTTACTTGCTTATTTGCTTATTATTTGTCCATAACGGCAGAAATTATTACTTGTTTGTTTGTGTTTGTTTTTTATTTTTTATTCTCTAGCACCTAACACTGCTGGGCACGGAGAAGGTACCCATTAAATATATGTTGAATAAATATGTTTTATTCTTCCTCCAAAGTCTATTCAAAAACATTAAAAGCAAACAATATAGGTTTACTGTTAGGTGTGTGTTTGTGTGTGCTAAAACTGGAACAAAAAGAGAGGAGTGAATATAAATACAAAAGTCAAAGTCATAGCACAGTGGAAGATGCTAAATGAGGAGGTGGGGTGTAGCCCAAAGGTAAGAACCAGGTTATCCCCATTGTTCTTAGGTTAGTCAGTAGTTGTGTCCATGGGTTGTTAAGCAAATTAATTAAACAAAGGCTCAATGACGATGGTGTGACAGTGTGTCATGAACCAAGGATTGTGATTAATTCAATTCTGTGTACTCAAGGTACTTTAAAAAAAAACATATAAATTATTTAAGACCAGGAAGCGTGGCATTTGTCTTTTATCTGCTACAGCATACGACAGAAACAGTTAGCAAGATTGTGTCAAGTTGACTTGAACCAGATTGAATGTGCTCTACTCTAATTGGATTAAATTGAAGAATAACAGAAGCGCAGGGCAGAAGCAAAATGCTCCACCCAGGGTTAGAATTTTACATGCTTCAAAAAAGCCAAACCTGAATAGGAGATGTTGGAACAGACTGTTTTTCGTTTCCTTTATTTTCATCTAATTAGCAAGGCTTCCAGAGCATCTAATGAATGGTGAACGGGTATCCCACATCTCTGTCCAGATCGAGGGGGAGGACCTAGCAGGTGCATTTCACAGGTCTCTGCTTTCCTGGTTCCATTCCTTCTGTCCTGTGGGCCGAGTCACAGTGGGAGCTCATCTGGGACTCTGTGATCTTGGGAACATGTTTATATTCCCAGGGCTCTCTGGGCCTCTCTTTCCATATTGGTAAGATGACTCATGGTCTTCACGTCTTCATACCTCTATGAGGGAAAGATCTTTGTAGAATTATTAAGAGCTTCTTTCTGAAAAGAAAGAAATTAGTGAACCTGTATCCACTATGTGGAAATGGATTACTACTGGATCTGGTGGCATGTGAGTTGCATGAGAGTTCTTGCTTGTGTGTGGAGTAGTTAAAAGTTTTCGATAAACACAAATAGGATTAATAACAACAACAACCACCATTAGCCCAATAATAGTTTGCAGCCTTATGATTTTAGCACTTTGAATTTCTATTTTATTAGGCCGATAATGCTTATATGTTTCAGAATAGCTAGTAAGTCAAGCTTTACTTAACGAGATTTGGATCATTATTCTTAGATAAAACAGAAAGAGGTGTCCAATTTTTGTTAAAATAAAATGTATCATTTATCCCCAGAAATTTAGGATAAATAAAACTGTTTTGTGACTTTTATTTTTCCAGAGCATAGCAAAAGGTTCTCTGGAACCAATGAAGGGAGAATAATGTCCTTCTTCTCTCCTGCTAGTGAGGGAAGATAAGTTCTTTCGTTTCACTGTTGGAGTACTTCTCTTATGAGTACAATCCCTCTGACTGATTGATGTTTGCTATATTCAGCTACCTTAGATCACTAGAGAAGAAGTTGAATTCAAAGTGAATTAAGCCACTGTAATATTGTAAAATGTATGTATTGGGTCCTTCTAGCTCTCACTTAGTTTGTGCAGCAATAATTAATGGATACACGGACCCTCAAATACTTAGTATATGTCTTTATCAGCAATCCCTTCTGACACCTCCATTTGAACTACTGCATTGAGTATCCTCAATTTGTATCTCCTTCCCCTTGGCCTCTTAAGTGGTACAAAGGCATTAATCAATCAGTAGATTCTCATAAAATGTGGTCAAGTAACCCCAGGCAATATCCCCATTTCACAGATGATGTGAAATGACTGGAAAATACTCCATAAACTATTCTGCCTTTTGTATTTCCGGAGACACTCTCTTTAGGAAGCCAATCTTGTTTCCTCCTGACTGCTTGGGCTGGTTTGTCAGTCCTAGGTAAAGTTCCACAAGGAACTTTTTGTTATTTATTGGAGACTTATTGCTCTGTCTGGAGCTTCTAAAAAATGATTCCAAAAAAGTTAAATCCAGAAAATGCTGTTCAACATTAATTGAATGATAGTTCAATTGCTCTCCTCCATACATTTATTTTTATCACTTATGTTCTCTTTCCATCCTTGTCCAGGTGCATAAAGATTTTTACAACGTGATAATCAGAGTATATACATAAGTTTATACTCAGCCTTTTCATCAGTTAGTGTAATAGCATAAATATTTTTCAAGAGGCTGCATAGCAGCATAATTTTTGCTTTAAAGACTGTGTAATATTCCCCCAAGTGAGTGTATAGTAATTTACTATACTATAGTGTATAGTAATATAAACCTTTTCCACTTGTATTGGAAAATTAAGCCAATTATAATCTTTATATTATAAATAACATGACTATGAAAATCTGTATGCATAACACTACTGTGAAATCCTTCATGTAAAGAAAGAAAATATTTTCCTTCCTTTGGATTGTTTTGGAAGCTACTCATTATATTTAGAGTAAATGCCTAAGTGTGGGAATAATGGATTTGAATATTTATAAGCTGTAATGATGGCTAGTGTTTTTGGAGCACTTACAATGTAACAAACTTAACTTTAGGTCTATTTCTATTTGGCGATGAATGCTTGTCCCTACTGTACAACTAACTCAGAGTAACCTTGGGGACTTACCCACTGTTGGCTGGTATCTGATGAGCCTTTCGTACCTTTTCAGTAGAGACTGAAAAGGAAAATGAGTAACAGTTGCCTGATGGCTTTGGAAACTTCCATGTGGTCTGCTATTTAGGGACCACCTGTTACCAAATATGACTCATGCCTCATCAAAAGGGAAGAGAAGAGGACTAGGAGTTACTGAACCTATTATCTGTGGGCATGTTTATCATCTCATTTAATCCTTACAAAAATGTGATTATTCCTATCTTAGAGATGAAGAAGCTGAGGCTCAAAGATGTTAGACAACTTGGAGGCCAGGTATAAACATGTTTGTTCCACTGTCCCATGAAGATTATCTTTATTATAACCTACAGCTCCTTTCTTTCTTGCCCCGCCCCACCCCATAACCATACACATGTACTTGACCCAGTAGATTTCATATGCCTCTTTCTGGGCTACAACTCCAGGCATATACCCAATTACTGCTATCGTCTTTGATTTCCTAAATAGTGATTTATCAAGCTAGTTGTTTCTAGTACTTAACCTATAAATTACTCATGCCATTCCTACAAAGTCCCAGGGGTTTTAATAAAACTTGACTTTTTAAACCTCAGTTTATTTGAGAAAAAAAAATTAAGAAAATTTTGAAAGGCAACAGCAAGAAGAGATTTGCTCTAAGACATCAAACATAGTTATAAAAGAAATATCTAACAGTTAATACCAGAAGTAAAACAATTATTATCAGTGGATCAGAATTGTGTGTATGTGCATGCATATACATATATACATTTATGGATATATGCATAGATTTAACCTCTGATAACAGTGACTGTTCAAATCTACAACAAAATAGGTAATGGATTTGTTGAGAAAATTGACTATCTCTTTGGAAATAAATACTTTGAGATATTTTATAATATACCTTAAAATAAACTCCATATGGATTAAAGAGCTAAGGAAACCTATAAAATATTTGAAGAAAACAGAGGAGAATAATTTTATCATCTCAGAGCAGGACAAGCCTTCCCAAACTTGTGGCCACGGCCAGGTTAGAAATAAAAATGGACATATTTGGTCACTTAAACATTTTAAAACTCCACAGTAAAATATCAAAATAAATTTTAAGTCAAACTGTAAATTGAAAAAATACTTGAAAATATACATGAGACAAAATTATTAAAAGGACTTATATGAACAATAAGATTTAAAGCAAACAACCTAAGGCAACGACAATTCAAGGGGAAAAATAATCAGTCAGCACATGAAATATACTCAACTCACTAGCATTCAAGAAAATGCAAAGTGAAAGATCTAAATACTATTTTTTTTTTTTTTTTGAGACGGAGTCTCACTCTGTTGCCCAGGCAGTGGTGCAGTGGTGCGATCTGGGCTCACTGCAAGCTCCGCCTCCCGGGTTCACGCCATTCTCCTGCCTCAACCTCCCAAGTAGCTGGGACTACCGGCGCCCGCCACCATGTCCGGCTAATTTTTTGTGTTTTTAGTAGAGACAGAGTCACTGTGTTAGCCAGATGGTCTCGATCTCCTGACCTCATGATCTGCTGGCCTCAGCCTCCCAAAGTGCTGGGATTACAGGCATCAGTCACCACGCCTGGACTACTATCTTTTAGAAACTTCAAATTAACAAAATTTTAAAATGTTTATAATATTGAGTATTGAATAAGCATGAAGACACAGATACACCTATCATGTTAGTGAGCAATCCATACTGTAAAGTCTTAACAGATACAATTTTATTACAGTTTATAATGCCTAACCTAAAAAAGATGGAAACAGCATAAACGTCATCTGTAAGGGAATGAGTCATTAAATTACAATATATTCACAGTGTAGAATACAATAAAACACAATGCAAAGCAAAAATAAATGATAAAATTCTATATGGACTGATGTGAAAAGATCTCCAAAACATATACTTAATTTTTTAAAATTCAGGTTATCAAACAATCCGGCAACATATTTTCATTTATGTTTTTTAAAAAGTATTGGCTGGGCGTGGTGGCTCACACCTGTAATCGCAGCACTTTGGGAGGCCAAGGCAGGCGGATCATGAGGTCAGGGGATTGAGACCATCCTGGGTAACACGGTGAAACCCCGTCTCTACTAAAAGTACAAAAAATTAGCCCGGCATTGGTGGTGCCAGCCTGTAGTCCCAGCTACTTGGAAGGCTGAGGCAGGAAAATTAGTTGAACCCAGGAGGCGGAGGTTGCAGTGAGCCGAGATCGCACCACTGCACTCCAGCCTGGGTGACAGAGCGAGACTCCATCTCAAAAAATAAATAAATAAATAAATAGTATTTATATATAAGTACACAGAAAAAAAGTTTCAAAGATATAAGTAGAACTGTTGATTATGGTATCCACAGATACAGAGAGCAAGACCTTATCTTTCCTTTGCCATTTGCATCTTTTAAAATAAAACTGTATTCGTGTCTACCTAATTTTTAAATATGCCTAAAACATAAGAAGAAATTGACATCCTAATAGCGGTGGGGGGGAAAAAAGCATATCTGTAAGTCTTTAATAAAGTAGGCAAAGATTTAAGTGAAGATTTAGAGGATGTGAACACTAAATAATATTTGATGACATATTTTAATCCTCTTACTTGATATAGAATACAATTTTAGACTTAGCACCCTCCCCCTGCACATACACACATGCACACACAGAAAGAAGACCATAAGACAGTAAAAAAAGAAATTTCTTTTAAAAGTTAAAAAACTTTAATCCCAACAAGTTGCGAATTAAAATATACTGAAGGTGCTAAAGCACACGCATGGAAAAAAAACCCTGGAAAGACTCATTCTCAAAATGATTAGCTCTGGGTGGTGAGATTATGAGTAATTTTTAAATTTTCTTACGTTCTTTCTTATATTCTTGATTATGATTATCCAGTATCTCCTATACAGAGTATTATTTGTTTTTTAAGATATGGAGTGATGGGGAGCAGGTTAAGGATACCATATTTGCGTAGCAGCTCAATCAGGAGTTGGCTGAGTCCCTGAGAGGTTTAAATTGTTCTCAAATTCTCATTAATCCTGGATCATGCTCACAACTCAAACTGCAACAAACTACAACAAATGAAACTTGCTTCTCAACTAAGGGACTAAAAACCCACAACTCTGCTATTAATCTTTGTGGGAAAATCTTAATGTATATATGTGGTATAGGTATGCCATCTGGCTGACTTGGTTTCAAATCCTGGCCTCCATCCTTATTGGTCGTATGATATGAATTCGAGTGCATGCCTTCAAGCTCTCAATCTTCTACTTTTCTATGTGTAAATGTGGAAACAAGAATGCCTCCTTCATTGGAAATTTTGGAGGCTTTAGTGGAAAAGTATATAAAAAGTGCTTGACATAGTGCAGGGATGTGCTGATGTACTCGATAAATGGTAGCAATTTTATCCACACATGAATATTAATTATATTTTAATTCACACTATGCGGCCATAAAAAAGAACGAGATCATGTTCTTTGCAGAGACATGAATGGAGCTGGAGGCCATTATCCTTAGCAAACTAACGCAAGAACAGACAACCAGATACCACATGTTCTCACTTACAAGTGGGAGTTCAATGATGAGAACACACGGACCCACAGAGGGGAACGATACATACTGGGGCCTGTTGGAGGGTGGAGGGTGGGATGAGGGAGAGAATCAGAAAAAATAACTAATGGGTACTAGGCTCAATACCTCGGTGATGAAATAATCTGTACAACGAACCACCATAACACACGTTTACCTATGTAACAAACCTGCACATCCTGCACATGTGCCCCTAAACTTAAAAGTTAAAAAAAGTGTATATTATCATATCAATGTTTATATCAATATGCTATGATATGTTAATTTACAATGTTTTAAAGTGATCTGTTATAATAAGATATCATATTGATTCTAAATTAACAATGAATTTCTCATGAATTTCTCTTAAGATTCGCTGCCCAGTTATTATCATTTCTCTTTTTTTTTTTTTTTTTTTTTGAGATGGAGTCTCACTCTGTCCCCAGGCTGGAGTACAGTGGCACTATCTCGGCTCACTGCAACCTCTGCCTCGCAGGTTCCAGCGATTCTCCTGCCTCAGCCTCCCGAGTAGCTGGGAGTACAGGCGTGCACCACCATGTCCGGCTAATTTTTGTATTTTTAGTAGAGGCGGGGTTTCACCCTGTTGTCCAGGATGGTCTCGATCTCCTGACCTCGTGATTTGCCTGCCTCAGCCTCCCAAAGTGCTGATATTACAGGCGTGTGCCACCGTGCCCAGCCTATCATTTCTTTTTACCCCAGATTGTGCTTGAGAGTTATGAAGCTAATTATTGTCGTTATATAACTTATATTGTATTTTGCAGAGTGTTTTATATATCTATCATCATTTATTTTTTTCCTTTCAAAAAAAAACTGAAAAGGCATAATAATTATACTTATTCTCCAGTGAGGTGTGGTTTTATTCTGGATCTGGTCCTTTGATGCCTCTGAAGACAGTGCCAAGCCTTGTCTGGGTCTCAGCAAGATCACTACATGCTATGAGGACCAGCAAAGGCTCATGGCTGAGCCCAGATCCTCTTCTCTGATAATTGAGAATGCTGTTCTGTCTAAATATAAAACCAAAGAGAGAGAGCTGGAGAGAGCTCTAGAGAACAAAGTTTTGAGGATAGACAGCTGGGGGCAGGCTTCCAAATTATAGCACCTCATCTTTCTTTGATGTATTCAACTCTCTTCCCCACCAAAAAAGATCATATTCATTAATATTTTTATTTATTATTATTATTATTATTATTATTATTATTATTATTTGAGACTGAGTCTCACTCTGTCGCCGAGGCTGGAGTGCACTGGCGCGATCTCGGCTCACTGCAACCTCTGCCTCCCGAATTCACGCCATTCTCCTGCCTCAGGCTCCCGAGTAGCTGGGATTACAGGCATGCGTCGCCATGCCTAGCTAATGTTTGGTTTGTTGTTGTTGTTGTTTTTGTTGTTGTTTGAGATGGAGTCTCTCTCTGTTGCCCAAACTGGAGTGCAGTGGCGCCATCTCGGCTCACTGCAAGCTCCGCTTCCCGGGTTCACGCCATTCTCCTGCCTCAGCCTCCCGAGTAGCTGGGACTACAGGCGCCCGCCACCACGCCCGGCTAATTTTTTGTATTTTTTTAGTAGAGACGGGGTTTCACCGTGTTAGCCAAGATGGTTTCGATCTCCTGACCTCGTGATATTTTTCTACCAATTCTGTAAGATGACAAGTTTGATTGTACACATGACGTTACTGAGTTTCCAGAGACATTAAGAAATTGGCCCAAGGTCACCCAGTAGATTCAGAACTAGAACTCTCATTTCAGGGCTTACAAAATCAAATTTACCACATGGTCCCCCAGAGAAATGGGCAGCCCAGGGGAACGCAGGTTTTTCAGATAGGCAGATACCTGGCGTTTAACCCATTTCCTCTCTCAACCTAACAGTCCGTCTGCTTAAAGCTTTTATTTTATTTTATTTATTTTTTTTTTAAACATGGTAGCCATCTGCACTGGCTTCAAGATTGAAAGAATGAGATGAGAAGGAGAGATGGAAAATTCAGCAAGTGTAACTCAGGGTTGGCTGGGAGAGGAGGAGAGAATGAGGCATAGGGATAGCAAAGGAATCCTTGGCTTAGCAGAAATGCAGCCTTCACAAAGGATTGTGTTCTTAACACATAGATTAGAACCTGGCACTAGAGAACGTCCCAGAGACAGAAAGTATTCTCAAGCGTCATGTTTCGTTGTTTCAAAACCTTGTGTCTAACGGTAGAGCCAGGATTATTTTCTAACATTTAAAGAATGGTTCATAGACCTATATTTAGATATATGTATAAGCATATGTTTGTATATGATATATAACATATATATAGTATGAGAGAGTTAAGGATTTATCTTTGAAGATGCTCTTTGCAATGATATATATGCTACAGTAAAACTGAGGGAAACCTGGAGATGCTTAACAAAAAGAAAATATTTAAATACATCAAAAATGGGATTTACCATGCGCGTTAAATATGGTGTTTTCAAAGGATCATGAGATGCAAAGCTGTTTACAATGCAAGAAGGAGGTTTCAGAGTTGCATGTGATACAATCCCAATTCTTGAGAACTTGTAGGGTAGGTAGGTGCCTTTTTATATCCATGCTCAGGCATATGAATCAGAAGAAAAAAGGCAAAGTATTAGCAGATGCTGCTTATCACTGCAGACTTGAATTCCTATTAATTTTGCCTTTCATCTTGAAACTTTTATACATTTTTCAAATTTTCTATAATGAACATGCACTTGTTTTATAGTCAGAAAAGGTAATATATGCTTTAAACGCTATAATAGAATAGTATATATCACAAGCTTAACTTAGGCTCTCAAAAGAACTTAAACCTATATTCAAGAACCACAGCCCCATGGAATGAAGACTCTTTATTTTAGAAGAACTGCTTTGCCTCATAAAATACACCCTTTCTTCCAAACTCTAATTCCCCTAACTCTTATTCAGCTACTTAGTGGATACCCACGGTTAACCTCATTAATCTTCATATGGTAATTTACTAGGGCTAAAGGGCTCTTAATTTGACCACTATAATTACCCTAGAGGTGAGTATAATGATGTCCCTCTTACAGGGATGGGAAACTAAGGTACAGTAAGGGGAATGACCTGCCCAAATTTACACGTACAGTATGGTGAAGCAGCACTTGAACTCAGATCTCCTGGCACTAAATCTTGTGGCCTCTCTCGATGAACGAGCGAACACCAGAAGGCATAAATCTGAGTCCCTTTGTCTCAGGCATCTCTGCAGCAATAGCTTTCAAGGAACACGGGTCAAATGGCAGGTCCTTTTCCCGGAGGCCCCTCCCGCCGGCCCCGGGCGTGTGTGCACGCTGTCTGCTTAATTCGCTCATGGCTCTGTGCCACAGAATACATAAACAAGTGGGGAAAGCCTCAGAGAGGAATCTTGGTGCCCAAATGGAGCAATTTGTCTTCTGCAATTATTGTTTGAAATTGTTTATGTCAGTTGCTGAGTTTCTGTTCTGTACTTTAGGGACCTGTTTGTGATGGAAGGAAAATTTCCCCGCCGCGGAACAGCCATGCTAGCTGGACACTTGCAGTGACAGTGTTGTCAGCTCCTTCCCAGTCCTCCCTGACTTAGAGAGGGGTTTGATGAGGTTCCCTACACCCCAACAGAGCACCCCAGGAACTCTCTGATGCTCACATGCCTGCTGCATGTGCTAACTAATTTAATCCTTACAACAATCCTGTAAGGAGGTACCGTTGTTCCAGTCCTCCCATCCATAGAAGAAGAAACCAAGCCCCCAGCACTGAAGGAACTGTCACAAAATCCCATGCCTTGTAAATGGAAAAGCTGGGGCTTGGTCTCACGCACCTTTGGTTTGTAAGTCCATGCTTGTGACTGCTACCCTGTACTGCTTCTCACAAGCACCCAAACCAGTCAGAGCTGGCTTGAGCCATCTGACTTTGCCATCCCATCCTCCCAGTGAGCATGTGGACTGTGAATTCTGCCCTCTAAGTGACATCGTAAGCCCCGAGGCATTTCCACTTGAGGTTTTTGTTCCCTATTCCTCTAGTGTCTTATTTTAACATGAAAGCCTGAAGCTCACAAACCTGGCAGCTTTGTGAGTGAGAGAGAATTCCTTTTGAGGCATGAATTAGTCTTCTTCAAATGTTTTGACAAGCTGAGAGTGTGGTGCTTAGGGAAAGAATAGCTTCGCAGTGTTCGTGTGAACAGACACCTTGCTAAAACAACTTGAGCCCATGCATGAGGCTCAATCATTGAAATCACAAATCACTGCATGGTAATTCTGAGACCAAGCATTTTGGCTTTCAGTATTCTCTTGGTTTTGACTCGCCAAATGCCCAGCACTAGATGCTGGCCTGAATTCACGTCTCTTAATCTCCCTAAAGGAAGCAGAGCCAGGACATCCCTTAGGATGAAGAAAGAACAGTGTGTGCCTGGTCTCAGCCCCCCTGCTTGAGTGCTCTCCTGTAAGGGTCACTGAGGCCAGCCCAGCACCCGCCAGAGCACACCTTGTTCCTTGAGACCATCAAGGGCTACCTCAGTGACCTGATCATCATTTTCACCTCCTCCTCTCTGGGTACTCCCTGCAGTAGATGAGCAAACAGTCGGGCCTCTGTTATTCTTGGTCAGTGAATACAACAAACAACAGCACGCAGGGCAACATTTGGCTAGGGAACAGTTATCATCGGTACCTGGAATCAGAAGGCAAGGAGCAGAGTGTACTCAGGCATTAGCACTCCACACAAAAATAATCCCTGGCTCTCAGCCTTGTTTGGGAAACGTGGCCAGAATTGGGGCAAGACCAATGCGGATAACCGGGTCTCTCATTTCACCTTCTCCCAGCATTCTGTCAGCCACCCTCTTCATTTTACCGGGAAATTTGATGCTTCTGTATGCCAAGGAGGAACATGTTGGACCCACAGGTGACACGGGCCACTGGTGAGGAAGAGTGGCTTTGTCCTAGAGTCAGATAATGCCAGGCAAAGAAAAGAATTTGGTGGTGAACCACACATAGGAAGAGAACAGGAGAGTTCTATCTATGATATGTGCCACACAGTATCAGCTTCCAGCTCTGGAGGAGACCAGAAGCCTCTGATGGTGGTCCTGCTTGTTACTTTCCAGGAAATCATTCATCAGCCAACAGCTTTCCCAAAGACCTATGCCTGGTAGTGTCCTTGAAGGCAATAATGTCAAGGTCAAAGATTACATATGGGCCGGGCGCGGTGGCTCAAGCCTGTAATCCCAGCACTTTGGGAGGCCGAGACGGGCGGATCACGAGGTCAGGAGATCGAGACCATCCTGGTTAATACGGTGAAACCCCGTCTCTACTAAAAAGTACAAAAAACTAGCCGGGCGAGGTGGGGGGCGCCTGTAGTCCCAGCTACTTGGGAGGCTGAGGCAGGAGAATGGCGTGAACCCGGGAGGCGGAGCTTGCAGTGAGCTGAGATCTGGCCACTGCACTCCAGCCTGGGCGACAGAGCGAGACTCCGTCTCAAAAAA